>NC_090649.1:366822581-367050081 GCF_040937935.1 Hyperolius riggenbachi | reverse complement strand
GCAACCACAGCCACAACTGAAAATCAAGGAGACAGCACACTTTTGAATATCTGCTTACAGTTATAGGGATATGATACATGAGAAACAGAGAAATGTGCTCTACTTGATGAAACCACTCCTTTCTTGATTCAATCCTATCAATTTATTTGAGCTGTGCCAAAATGTGTGAGGACCTTGGCCCTTGAGGACTGGAGTTGTACATCCCTGGATGAATCCAAATGTATCTAAATCAGAAATACCATGATCAAACTGGCAAGTAAGTAAAATAACAATTTAGTTTAAATCAACACTGCCTAATTAAGCGCTGGTTCACATGGACGCTTGTCAGGCGTTTACCACCAGCATGCGGGGTTCGTCATTAAACACTTACATTCAAGGGAATGGGAGGGTTCGTATCGGGCTTTTACCGATGTTTGCGTGACTGCAGCGTTTCGATCCCGATTTTCCGTGTTTGAGGCAATCTTGGATGCTACATGCGGTGTCCAGGCTCGATTGCCGCTAGTGATGAACGAAAATGCAAATATTGTTTTCACCAAATTTTCGGCAAAAAAGCACCAATTTCTTTTCGACATGCGAATTTTCGATCGAATATTTCTGCGTTAATTTTCACCGAATGGCTGTTATTTTCGCGTTAAATACATAGTTTATCACGTACGTATTTCCACATAGTCGTAGTACCGCTATGCGAAGCTTCGCCCGCTACGCGTAATTGACGTATGTTTTGCGAAGTCAACTACGCATGCAGTAACTGCATCTATATGAATCATTGCGCATGCGTAGAAATATTATTGCCCTTCTATACGTATACAATTTTACATTGGAAGGTGGAATGCATGCATGTATTAGTTCACCCATGCGCATATTTCACTGGTTATTGTGGAAATTTTTCCGCATAAAGGCATAAGCGTCCGCATACAGCGGATTATTGTGGAAATTTTTCTGATTCAGGGCATAAGCGTCCACATACAGCGAAGTTCCTTTAATTTTCGCTGCTGGTTGAAAACGTGAATATTTCTGAAGATTTGTGAAAATTCAGTGAATTCGAAAACGGGATTTTCGATGCGAAAATGACTTGGGCGAAAATTCGCAAGCAACACTGATTACCGCCACCTCTTCGTGTCTCCCTGTGTGGACAAAAAACGTTGATTGTGTCGGGAAGCCGCAGAAAGCCTGAACGAGATGCCACCAAAACAGGAAACCGCTGGAAGCCAGGCAGAAACCCATGTGAACCAGCCCTAAATGTGTTAGTGCAAATTTCTCTTCATCATCTTGATGCTTTACTATATAAATATAATAAAATATTTTGGCTCTAAAGCTATAGTGAATAGGAATTTAGCAGTAGCACTTTATTGAAAGAACAAAAAAATATAAATATATCTACCGTATATATCTATATACTGCTACATCAAGTGGATATATTCTTACCTTTACAAATCCTTTTAAAATTATGGTTCTCCTGAGGATGGCCTGGAATACGACATTGGAATCTGTATTGCCAAAATTCGCTGAACCATGGATTTCGGGAATTATTATCCAAGCGTAGATTCAGAAAATAGTCATCAAAAGATTTCACTTCTGGTGAACGAAGCTTTATCGTAATTCCACCATTGGCTTCTGCTTCATAGCCATCTATAACCTCGTCTCTGTCTGCCCAGCCATCACTAAAATAAAAGCAGCATAAAACATTTCAGATACATAAAAAACAAATCCATGTGTCAAGCTGAAAAAATTGGTAACTACATGTAATTACATGTACCTCTCACTACCAAGGACAGGAAAAAAAAATGTACCAGATAGAAAAAGGACAGAGATGTTTTGTGACAGCATTCATATTAACACAGTACGTCAAGCAGGGATATTTAATGGGAAAAAAATTCAAAACACCCTTGCAGTACATTTTACAGTTTAATGACATATACTTAAAAAAATGCATCTTTATATAGTAGAAAGAAATGTAGCATCCCTTTTAAAGGACAACTATTGCAAACTATTATACAATTAAAAATACATACTGTACACACAAAATGTAGATTTCTCCCAGAGCAAAATGCACTATAAATTACTTTTCTCCTATGTTGCTGTCACTTACACTAGGTTTTACCCTCCTTGCCGTTCTGATTCTTTCCAGATTTTAGGGTCTAAAAGAGTTTTTTTTCCACTCTTTCAGACCCTAAAACCTGAAAAAAATCATTCTGGCAGGGAGATCTGCAGCAGAATAAAAAAATTACCTTCCTGGGCTCCTGTGCTGCAGTTTTCTCTTTGACCACAAGATGGCGCTAATATACATATAAATGAACTTCTCTATATTTCTCTAATATAGTGAAGTTCGTTTTAAATATTAGCCCCGCCCCCGATGACGTCACGCCGCCACCGCCGCTCCGCTGCTCCGATTGCCCGCCGGGTCCCCGGAAGAATAGCGGGGACATGGGGATCCCGGCAGCCAGGGAAAGACCCCACACTGCCTGGGAGAGAGGCTGGAGTCCCGCTGCGCAGCGCGATCGCGCACGGGACTCCACAACTACAGGTAAAGCGCTGCACTCCCTACCTCCACCTGAGCTCGGGATCACCGCTAACAGCTTCTTTTTTCTACCCCGAGCTCAGGTCGGGAAAACCGGCAAGGAGGTTAAAAAAGCTGACAGATTGGAAATCCATACTGAGGAGAATTTTCTTCTGCTATTTTCCTTTTATTAGGATATATTGTTTAGCCAAAGGATTGATAGTACAAGAGCCATGAAGGGTACTTCAATCAAAACCTCTTGTTTCATGACACATCTTTGTTAGTTTCAAGTTTATGTTGTTAAAAGGCTCAAATAAGGTAGAAAACTGTGATGCAAAATTTTAAACTCATTTTTATTGTGATGATGTCCTTTTGTATTTTGATATGCTTGCATCAATACGATGTTTTTGAAAAAAAAAAAAAAAAGCTGACAGATCTGTATCAGGTTTTGGACTAGTCCATCTCCCCATAGGGGTTTCTCAGTTATTTCTTTATGTATAAAAGCACTTACTGAACGGCAGTTGCTCAGTCCAACTGCCAAAATAGTTTGCAAGTGAGCAGAGAGGCTGACTGGCATCTTTGTACAGATCCTTCCCAGGGAGTGCTCTTGTATAGAGATGGCCCGAACGGTTGGCATGTGAACATCACTGGTTTGCGTTCACGGTGAACCGTGAACTATATGCGAGTTCGACCCGCCCCCTATACTACATCATTAGGCTCAAGTTTGACCCTCTACATCACAGTCAGCAGACACATGGTAGCTAATCAGGCTACACTCGCTCCTGGATCCCCCCCCCCCCCCTTTATAAAAAACAGGCAGAGTTGGCCATTTCCCTCACTCGTGTGGCTGCAGTAATTAGAGAAGGGAGAGGAACCTGATGTAGGCCTAGTGAAAGCTTAGTTAGGCTCTTGTTAGACTTGTTAGCTTGCTCCTTGCTGATACTTATCGCTAAAAAGCACCCCTCAACAGCTCTTTTGAGAGCTAATGTTGTTCTTGTGATCTATTTTTGTTTTGTTTTGTGTGTGTCCCATTGACACTTGCATATACAGCCCTGTCAGTCAGTCACAGCTGGCCCTTGGCCCCTTGCTAATTCCTACTGTGCCACTGCCAGGCCCAGCATATTCAGTGCCTACCTTTTCACTGCATGTGTGTGAAAGGCAGCTGCACATTTGTAATGCCAATCACTGCATACCTGTTCATGTTTACTGCACCTGCGTGACATAAGCACGCAGTGTTATATACCAGTCACTGCACCTGTTCACGGTACCTGTGTGTGTGACAGCTGCACATTGTATTGATACCAGTCACTGCATACCTGTTCAGTGCACCTACGTGACCGCATGCAGTGTTATATTATATACCAGTCACTGCATACCTGTTCACAGTACCTGTGTGTGTAACAGCTGCACATTGTATTGATACCAGTCACTGCATACCTGTTCAGTGCACCTACGTGACCGCATGCAGTGTTATATTATATACCAGTCACTGCAAACCTGTTCATAGTACCTGTGTGTGTGACAGCTGCACATTTGTAATATTAGTCACTTCATACCTGTTCACGGTACCTGTGTGTGTGACAGCTGCACATTTGTAATACTAGTCACTTCATACCTGTTCACGGTACCTGTGTGTGTGACAGCTGCACATTGTATTGATACCAGTCACTGCATACCTGTTCAGTGCACCTACGTGACTGCACGCTGTTTTATATAACAGTCCGTGAATTTTTAAGGCCCAATAACAATTTGTTCTGGTGTGTGTACATGCTTGCCTAATTTTTCTGCCTGCACTGCAGCTGCTGAGGTGAAGGGGCTTGCGTATCACAATGAAGCAATGACCGCCGGCTATATGAGTGTCTCGGGGGGGGGGGGGGGGCACACCCAAAATAATAAGGTCGTTGGTTCATTGTGGACAGACCAAATTCAATCAGCTGGACAGTCACTGTGTAATAGTAGATTGCGGAAAAGCCGCCGCACGGACTGGCAGCGAGGCGGCTGGTTCCGCGTCCAGCTCGGCGGTTTGCACGCGGCAGCGTGTGTCTGATGTGGCTGGGCCTGTTAGTGCACACAGATTGAGGAATGCGCGCGCGCTGAGAGGCAGAACCTTTATGACAAACGAGGAGGGATCAGCTGACCAGGTTGGTCAGCTGATCTCAGAGCGAGTGGCTGTTGGTTGATCAGCGATGGGTGGCGCCGGGGAGGGCCGCTCTATATATAGTTATTGCTGGTCAGTCTCAAGTTGTCTGCCGTTGCGAACACTTACGTGAAAGCACTCAGACCATAGTCAGATCCCACAGTGTGTTAGAACCAGGAGGACCTGGGAATTCACACTGAGCCAGCTTACTTCTGTGTTACTATTGTGTTATATTCCAGACTAGTTCCAGGGTGTTGACCACGGACCTCACACCCAAAACTAGGCATTGTTTGATATCTGTTATGACCTATTGCATGCCTGACTATTCTTCTGCTTTCTGATTCGGTACCTACGCATATCTGATTACCTGTTGCCAACCCTGCCTGTCCCTGGTTACCGAATCAGCCTTCTGTCTCTGTACCTTATCTGCCCGTGTGCTGCCGACCTAGCCTGCCCGACCTTGCAAGCTATCCCTCTCCATTTAGAGATTAGTCTCCAGTCCTGCTTGTGACACCCACTTTCTAGG
Organism: Hyperolius riggenbachi; assembly: GCF_040937935.1. NCBI lineage: Eukaryota > Metazoa > Chordata > Amphibia > Anura > Hyperoliidae > Hyperolius > Hyperolius riggenbachi. The sequence continues at coordinate 367,044,921 of NC_090649.1, read as the reverse complement.
TGTCACTTAGCCACAGGGCCTTCCTGCTATTCAGCCTGGGGCCAGAGGCGTAGCTAGGGTTTTGAATGCCCGGGGATAAGGACAGTTTCTGCACCCCCCAAATCCCCCCCGGGAGAAAATGGGCGTGGTCATATAACAAAATGTAGGCGTGGTCAAGGAGGCCGCCATGCTTGTAGCTAGGGAGCCCACCCTGTAAGTAGCCAGAAAGTCCCCCTTTAGGTAAAAGACAACCTCCCTTTTAGATAGCCAGATATCCCCTCCTTTAGGTAGCTAAAGAGTTCCACCATTTTGGTAGCCCATAAGGCCCTCCCCATTTTGGTAGACCAAGAGTAAGATAGGCGGGGGGAGCGCATGCAGATGGAGCTGTTACACCCACCTCTCCGATTCACGTGCCACATGTACTCAGGGCAGATTTGTACTTTTCATTTTCCTAGTCCCAGCTTTACCAGCCACCCCTCCGGAGTCTAAAGGTGCCTATCAATTATACAATCTTTATTGTACAATCTTACCCTTTCATTGTATGTGGAGGGACTTCCTAAAGTATCCATTCAATGTATCTTCATTCAGTTACTCTTCTACTATATACAAGGCTAAGATTGTACAATCTAAATTGTATCATAGATAGTTAACTTAACAGTGTACACACGCTCCATAACTATCGCCCATAGGGATTGGGACTAGGGATACAGTACTAACTACAAGCTCATATCAATGCATCGCTTGGGGCAGAGGGAAGATGGAGCAGTGTAATATGCAATGGCTTACAGGCAGATGGGGTGATGTACAGTGCTGCAGGAGATGTCAGTGCTATATAAATACATAATAATAATAATATGGTAGGACATTAGACTATGACTATGGTAGGATTTGATTGTGAGCTCCTCTGAGGACAGTCAGTGACATGACTATGTACTCTGTAATGTGCTGCAGAAGATGTCAGTGCTATATAAATACACAATAATAATATGGTAGGACATTACACTATGACTATGGTAGGATTAGAGTGTGAGCTCCTCTGAGGACAGTCAGAGACATGACTATGTATTTCGAAGGGGGTAGGAGGCGCCCGTACAGTGTATTCAGTGTTCCCTTTATACAAAGAGACTCCACTTGATGAATGGTTAGGAGGGTTTATTTAGCACAATAGACAACGCGTTTCGCGGTCCAAGCCGCTTCCTCAGGTCAATTACAGGTGCTTTTAAAACAAATGAGTGAAATCAATAAAAACAATAAAGGAAAACATGATAAAAAAACATGATAAAAAAACACTAAAACGGCGCTCAGAAATTATAAAACATAAATGCTGACAATATGGTAATCTAGATATTCATAAAATAATGATAAATTAGGTTATAACAGCCAACTGTTAGAGTCCATGGGATCCAATACTATGTCATAGTAGTAAACATATAAAGGAGAACAAGCAATAATAATAACAATACAGTGGTTCATAGGTGTAAATTAGCTAGAACGCTCTTTGTTGGTGTAAGGAGGTGGTGGAAAAGGGGTATATGTGTGGTTCCTATGTGTGGTATGGAGATGCCTCCATATACCAACATGGGGTCCCCATTTAGATCTTACTGCCAGTGCGCATTACATTACAGTATTCCACCTGAATAGGATACCTAGCATCAGCCCCAGACGACCCCTCCTGCTCACTAATACCACCCAAGAGGACATGTAAAATATGCCCTTAGTGACCCTTCCGGCTCACATCATACCTTCCTGGGCCTCCCTGTGCATCTCGCTAGGACCCACTGGTGTGCCCTCACACACACTATAGATACTCACTATGACCTCATCAGGTCAGACCCAATTTCACCCACCCAGCAATATTGGGAATAGCGTTCCCTACATCATCTCTGAGCATATGAGTATTCCAGCAACCCCCCCCCCCTCCTCTCCCACCCCCCTTGGTCTACATATTTTAATTCCCACTTGCATTAGTCCATCTCCTCGACCTAAAAAACCCCCCACCCCCCCACCCCCTCCTGGATCATCCAGACCTTACGCAACTGACTACATCATCCAACTCTTGATGTAGGTCCCACCAGTATCTAGGAACCACACATATACCCCTTTTCCACCACCTCCTTACACCAACAAAGAGCGTTCTAGCTAATTTACACCTATGAACCACTGTATTGTTATTATTATTGCTTGTTCTCCTTTATATGTTTACTACTATGACATAGTATTGGATCCCATGGACTCTAACAGTTGGCTGTTATAACCTAATTTATCATTATTTTATGAATATCTAGATTACCATATTGTCAGCATTTATGTTTTATAATTTCTGAGCGCCGTTTTAGTGTTTTTTTATCATGTTTTTTTATCATGTTTTCCTTTATTGTTTTTATTGATTTCACTCATTTGTTTTAAAAGCACCTGTAATTGACCTGAGGAAGCGGCTTGGACCGCGAAACGCGTTGTCTATTGTGCTAAATAAACCCTCCTAACCATTCATCAAGTGGAGTCTCTTTGTATAAAGGGAACACTGAATACACTGTACGGGCGCCTCCTACCCCCTTCGAAAAACAATCCTGTATTACCCCACGTGTGGGGTCCTTCACGACTTAAGAGAAGTGAAGACTTTTTCTAAGGAGCAGCGACCGACTACCATAAAGACCGAGTGGGGACGGGACTTCCCCACACGCCTATACAAGTGGTTGCCTTAAAGCAACCTACACTTGTGAGTATAATTTACTCGTAATTTTAATTCCTTTATCTAAAGGTAATACACCATAAGGGCTCCTGGTACCCCTGCGGTTTTTTTCTTTTCCTTTCTCCACTATCGACCAGACATGACTATGTACTCTGTAATGTGCTGCAGAAGATGTCAGCGCTACATAAACAATACACGATGATGATGATCATAGTATGAAGGTGGCCATACATCAGGCGACTTGGTGGCTGATCGACCATCCAATTCTAGTATTATATTCAGATAGTATGAAAATCGATGCCGCCAAGACCATGCCTGATCGATGCGAACACTTTTGAGCCGAAATTGGTCACGTGTATTGATGGAACATGCTGCAAGATGTCGGGCCGACTTGATTGATTGGGTGTGATGTGGGAAAGGTGTGTAATATTGGGATGAGCAAAGCCCCTGGCTCCTGGCTCCGTCTCCCTTATTGTAAACTGCCCCCCCCCCCCCGGTGCAGTATACTTTAGCTGCCCATCGCTGCATATGTGACGTCATACAAGTACGTATATACCGGCAATTGGCCTGTGGGCTATAGGCAGGTAACAGAGCTCTCTCCAATCAGAGAAAGATCTGTCTCTTGGTCGATCTGCCCATACATCGTCTGATGTATGGGCACCTTAAGTGGGTTACAGAATGTGGCACTGCGTACCAATACACATGCATCTATCTTGCTGTGTGATGTATGTATAGGATGAGAGGTACATAGCATTACTGTATATGCCAAAACAACAAGAGCTGTTCAGAACACTTATCAGTCTATATACTGTATTGTGTTTAGTGACCCTGTATCTGGTCACTGTGGCTGCAAGAGAAGGGGGAGGGCTGTGCAGGGAAAGTGGATAGTTACTGCTGTTGGGCTGATAAGGAGGGGGGGCTGGGGGACAGTAACAATAAAGCTGAACTCCAGGCTGACAGGAATGCTGTTTGCTCAGCTAGCGTGCAGGACTGACCCAGGACTCCAGAGACAGGGGAGAGTGTAACAGCAGCACGGATACTGAGGAATGCTGGCCTGGAAGCTGTGCTGAGGGAGAGCGAGGTGCACACAAGCCAGACAGAGAGCCTCTCTATACACACAGTGTGCAGCTACGTATATGCTGATAGTTACACGGATTCATCTCTGCAGTGCACAGTCCCCTCTCCTGTATAGCTACCTGACTCCCTCCACAGCTGACTCCATCCACACAGCTTCTTCCTGTCTCGAATTTCCCGGTCTCCTCTGCTCAGCCCCGCCCTTAGAGAGAAGAGGAGAGGGGAGGGGGCGCTCACAGGAGACGCAGAGAGACTAGAAAAGTACGACTGTGCGGAGACAAATACACAGTCCCTCCGCTCAGTCTGCAGCTCTGCATTTGAAGGAGGAATATGCGCCCTTAGGGACCCAGCGCCCGGGGGCACGTGACCTACCCCGCCCACCCCAAGCTACGCGTCTGCCTGGGGCCCCACCCCTTTGGAAGTCTCAGGCTGTTGGAAAGTCTTCGCACTTCCCAGAGGGAAGTATTTCCCATACTGCCAAGGACCACCTGCTCCTTGGGTGGTCCCAATCAAAGTCATTACTGTTGCACCAAACACTCATACTATATAGGTGTCCAGAGGTTAGTTATACTTGTATTATTGGTGATTCTGCAGATCATCAATAATCGGGTATATATATCTGTATTTTTGGTGATACTGCAGATCACCAATAATCAGATTCTCTCTGTGTGCTGATACCGATCGTTACAGAACGGCAGACCATAAAAACAAAATGGATGCACTTAACAGCCGTCTTGATGCACTCACCACCTCGGTGGAAAATTACATCCGAGTGCTGGACAGTCATCAGACCCAGATCAACGCTTTGTCTGGGTCTGTACAAGTCCTTCAGACGGCTGTGAATACAGTGCAATCTCCTCCAGGTACAGACTTACGTATGCCTGTGCCCGAAAGGTTTTCTGGTCACAGATCTGACTTTCAGAATTTTAGAAATCGAGTGTTGTCATACTTTGGGTTAAGGCTTAATTCATCAGGAACCGTGGTACAGAAAATTACTTTTATTAAGACTCTGTTGTCAGGGGATGCCCAGACCTAGCAATATAGTCTCCAGGCAGGGCATGAAGCCCTAACTTCAGTTGAGGAATTTTTTAAAGGAATGGCTATAATTTATGATGATTCGGACATTGCTTCCACCGCTGAGCGGAAGCTCAAGACTTTGCGGCAAGGCAAGGCTCCGGTTGAAATTTACGCAGCTGAGTTCAGGAAATGGGCAGTATCAGCTAGATGGTGGTCATTTGCACTTCTGGACTGTTTTTTGTCAGGGTTGTCAGACGTGGTCTCTGATCTAATGTTGGGACATCCTGAGCCGAAGTCTATTGATGAGGCCATTTCATTAGCAGTCAGGGTTGATCGTCGTCTACGCTACCAGAGGCAGACTCGGAGTAGGAAAAATGTGAGATATGTTTCCTACACCTCTCCTCCACCCGCTTCACCTCCGCCGGAGCCAATGCAGATTGGTCGGTCAAAATTGTCCCGGGTGGAGAAGAATCGCAGAAAAACAGAACAGCTCTGTTTATACTGTGCAGAGGAGGGTCACAGAGTGCAGAATTGTCCCAAAAAGTCGGGAAACGCTGCCGCCTAGGTGTAGTCGGAGGTGATACCCTAGGCGCGCAGTCTTTCCCTCTAAACGATAAAGGTCTGCTCCTCCCTTGTTCTATATCATGAAAGAATCAAACAATTGCTACTGAAGCCTTCCTAGACTCTGGCTCAGCAGCCAACTTTATGGATTACGAATTTGCGAAGAAATTGAGGATTCCTACTTTCCCTTTGAATCAACGGATTCTGGTCACTGCAGTAGACGACTCTCCTCTGCAGAGTAAATACCCTCTGTCTCAGACCCCAGAGTTAAGGGTCACGGTGGGGGTGTTACATAGAGAGAGTCTACAATTTCTGGTTTTGCGGATGACAACTTCCACGATCATTCTTGGCATGCCATGGTTACTGTTATAATTTAAGTAGGCCTGTATTGTCTCAGTGTTCTGGTTTGCAGGGAAAACTCCACCCATGTGCCTATTTTTCCCATAGGTTTTCACCAGCAGAGAAAAACTACGATATCGGCAACCGGGAACTTCTAGCCATCAAGTTGGCCTTTGAGGAATGGCGACATTGGCTAGAGGGGGCAGAACACACCATCACAATTTACACGGACCACAAAAATTTAGAGTACATAGAGAGCGCTAAGAGACGCAGCACCCGACAGGCCCGGTGGTTGTTGTTCTTTTCGAGATTCAGATTTGTAATTACGTATACCCCTGGTAGTAAGAACATCAAGGCAAATGCCTTATCCAGGTGTTTTAAACCCGAGACAGCACAGCCCTCAGCCCCTGAGACCATTCTACCTCAGAAGGTGGTCTTGGCAGCCACTGAGACCTGGAAAGACTGGACTGTCACTCTCAGTCTATTCCAACAGGATGTTCCAGAGGGGAAGCCTGAGGGGGTTCTGTTTGTGCCATTGCCTTTTCGCCTACAACTGTTGCAGCTGTTTCATTCCCACAAGAATGCTGGGCATCCTGGGGCCACCAGAACTCAGGACCTGCTTGCTAGATGTGCTTGGTGGCTGTCATTGGCAACAGACTGTAAGGAGTTTGTAAGAGAGTGTGCAGTGTGTGCTAGGAGCAAACCCTCCCGTCAGGCACCTGTTGGAACGTTGCAGCCGTTACCAGTTCCGAGTGAACCTTGGACCCATTTGGATTTTGTGGGAGAACTCCCTAGGTCTGAGGGCATGACGGTCAATCGGGTGGTAGTTGATAGATTCAGTAAGATGGCTCATTTTGTCCCCCTGAAAGGACTCCTCTCGGCCCAGGAATTGGCTGATCTCTTCATCCAGCACATTTTCCGGCTGCATGGCATTCCGGAAAATGTAGTGTCAGATCGGGGAGTCCAATTCGTATCTAAGTTTTGGAGGGCATTCTGCCATCAGTTAGACATGGATCTTTCCTTTTCATCAGGCTACCACCCACAGACCAATGGCCAGACCGAAAGAGTCAACCAGTCCCTGGAACAGTTTCTTAGATGTTATGTTGCAGATGCACAAACCGACTGGGTAAAGTTTTTGCCGTTTGCAGAATTTGCACACAACAATCTGAAAAGTTCCTCTTCAGGATTTTCCCCATTTCAGGTGGTGTCGGGAAGGTCACCCAAGTTTGCCCCATTGCCAGTGGCATCTACTCCATTTCCAGCCCTGGAGGATTGGCAGAGGGCCTTGAAACAAATTTGGGCAATGGTTAAAAGAAATTTGGGGAAGGCTTTTCAGAACCAGAAGAAACAGGCTGACAATAGACGTTCCATAGAATGGGAATTCTCTCCAGGGGATTTGGTCTGGGTGTCCACACGACATTTGGCTCTGAAACAACTGTCACCCAAACTGGGCCCTAGATTCATAGGTCCTTTTCCAGTGACCAGAAAAATTAATAATGTCACTTATGCTATTGAACTCCCTACCAGCATGCGAGGTGTAAGATCATTCCATGTGTCTTTGCTCAAGCCGGCAATGCACGTGGATTCCGCTCCCCCCCCCCTGAGTTGAATGATGACCAACCTGAGTATGAGATAGAAAAGATTCTGGACTCCCGGCTTGTGCAGAACTCCGTGCAGTATCTGGTTCACTGGAAGGGATATGGCATAGAGGAGAGAACTTGGGTGCCAGACTGTTGCATGCACGCAGAGGAATTAAAGAAGGAATTCCATGACTCGCATCCTGGAAAGCCTGGTGGGAATTGTCCAGAGGGGGAGGGGGGGGGTACTGTAATAGATTGCGGAAAAGCCGCCGCGCAGACTGGCAGCGAGGCGGCTGGTTCCGCATCCAGCTCGGCGGTTTGCACGCGGCAGCGTGCGTCTGATGTGGCTGGGCCTGTTAGTGCACACAGATTGAGGAATATGCGCGCGCTGAGAGGCAGAACCTTTATGACAAACGAGGAGGGATCAGCTGACCAGGTTGGTCAGCTGATCTCAGAGTGAATGGCTGTTGGTTGATCAGCGATGGGTGGCGCCGGGGAGCGCCGCTCTATATATAGTTATTGCTGGTCAGTCTCAAGTTGTCTGCCGTTGCGAACACTTACGTGAAAGCACTCAGACCATAGTCAGATCCCACAGTGTGTTAGAACCAGGAGGACCTGGGAATTCACACTGAGCCAGATTACTTCTGTGTTACTATTGTGTTATATTCCAGACTAGTTCCAGGGTGTTGAGACCATGGACCTCACACCCAAGACTAGGGATACTGTGTTACCATTGTGTTATACTTCAGACTAGTTCCAGGGTGTTGAGACCACGTACCTCACACCCAAGACTAGGCATTGTTTGATATCTGTTATGACCTATTGCACTGACTATCCTTCTGCTTTCTGATTCGGTACCTACGCATATCTGATTACCTGTTGCCAACCCTGCCTGTCCCTGGTTACCGAATCAGCCTTCTGTCTCTGTACCTTATCTGCCCGTGTGTTGCCGACCTAGCCTGCCCGACCTTGTGAGCTATCCCTCTTCATTGAGAGATTAGTCTCCAGTCCTGCTGGTGACGCCCACCTTCTAGGTGTCACTTAGCCACAGGGCCTTCCTGCTATTCAGCCTGGGGCTCCACGCCTTTGGAAGTCTCAGGCTGTTGGAAAGTCTTCGCACTTCCCAGAGGGAGGTATTTCCCATACTGCCAAGGACCACCTGCTCCTCGGGTGGTCCCACTCAAAGTCATTACTGTTGCACCAAACACTCATACTATATAGGTGTCCAGAGGTTAGTTATACTTGTATTATTGGTGATTCTGCAGATCATCAATAATCGGGTATATATCTGTATTCTTGATGATACTGCAGATCACCAATAATCAGATTCTCTCTGTGTGCTGACACCGATCATTACACACTGTTGTTCTGTCATTGAGCTACCTCAGCCCGGTGATCATTTGGGCTTTAAAACCGCTATCGCCTGCACTCTTGCCATGGTGCGCACCAGTCCAGCACGGCCGTCACTACACAAACAGCTGTTTGCGGTGCGTTACACAGTGAGTTTGGTCTGTCAGTGTGAAGTAGTACACTAATTACACTACCTGATCGATGTATACACATGCAAGATGTTTTAAAGAACTTTAGGCCTTCAATTTAGCATGCAATGGGATTTCTGCCCTTAAAACGTTGCTGTGCGTCAAATCTTGATTTTTCCCTGGGACTTTTCGCATGTATCCCACTCCGCCATGACCCCTCCAGGTGTTAGACCCCTTGAAACATCTTTACCATCACTTTTCTGGCCAGCATAAATATTTGTAATTTTCAAAGTTCGCCTCCTCATTGAAGTCTATTGCAGTTTGCGAAGTTTGCGCGAACCCGAACTTTTGCAGAAGTTCGCGTTTGAGGTTCGTGAACCTAAAATCGGAGGTTCGAGCCATCTCTACTCTTGTAAAGGAGAAAAGTAATACTGAGAATATTCCCATGAGGAGATGGACTAGTCAGCTTTTTACTATGTACTATAAGTGACAGCAATAAAGGAAAAAGTAATTTATAGTGCATTTTACTCTGGAAGAAATCTTCATTTTATATGTATGTATTTTATATTTAACACATTTTAGTGATAGTGGTCCTTTAAACCCTTATCCAAACATGCCGGATAGGGTGGCCAGGAAAAGAGGTCCCTGACCAGCACAAACGCACAAGGCCTTAAGCATTAAGGAACTACGTCGAGTGTGAAGGGGAGGTGGCAAAACCGCTTCACCCTTGCAAAGCTCTGTTGTCCCAATTTTAAAGGGATAATGGGCACATCACCAATTCTGGTGCCCAGGAGAAAGTGGAGCTAATAGTATGGTGGGGCACCATGAAAATATATTTTAGTAAAATAAACACATGCAAATTTAAATAAACCTCTGAGAGAAGTTTTACGGTCATGATGCTGGATTTAATAAAATAATTTTAAAACCAAGTGTGTTGTTTTCAATAAAATTATTTTTCAAGGTTTTCTTTTCTAAACTAAATAAAATAGCTAAGGAGTCATAAATATCCCATTTTGCTGTTTTATGTGTGAAGTAGTGGCTATTTGGTCTTCACTTTTGAAGGCAGATAGTTTGCCGACTTTGAGGCACTTTTACATATCCATTTCAATGGTGCCTACTGCAGCTCCTATGTGCAGAGTCAGAAGAATGTATGGATTTTGCACATCACTTCCACATACTGCCAAGGTAGAATGTTACTGTATTACTAAACCAGGCTCACAATGGCACTTTCTAAAAAAAATATGCATTTCAAGGCAGAAAGGAAAACTCCACTTTTATAGAAAAATAGTTTATATTTGACTTCTTCAACACAACTTATTTTGTCATTTAATACTATGAAAATTACCTATCCATTTTAGTCAGAAGCTGCTATAGGTTTTGAACTTTGAAAAAAAATATTTCCTCTATACTTGCTTGAAACCATAGCAATAGCGTAAAGTTTGGCATCAGGACTACCCAAAATTTTAATCTCTTTGGCCTGGTGCACACCAAAACCCGCTAGCAGATCCGCAAAATGCTAGCAGATTTTGAAACGCTTTTTCTTCTTTTTCTGTAGCGTTTCAGCTAGCGTTTTTGCGTTTTTTTGTAGCGGTTTTGGTGTAGTAGATTTCATATATTGTTACAGTAAAGCTGTTACTGAACAGCTTCTGTAACAAAAATGCCGGCAAAACCGTTCTGAACAGGCGTTTTTCAGAGCGGTTTGCGTTTTTCCTATACTTAACATTGAGGCAGAAACGCATCCGAAATCCAAAAAATGCCTCACCCCGGGAGGATTCGTTTCTGCAAAACGCCTCCCGCTCTGGTGTGCACCACCCCATTTAGATACATTGACCAAGCGGATCCGCAGCCGCAAGCGGCTGCAGAACCGCTGAAAAAGACGCTCGGTGTGCACCAGCCCTTTGTTGGTTTCACTGATTGAAGGAGTACTGAGAAATTCACACAATCAGTGTCTCTATGTTTATTGTTTGTAATATGCTATTTTTTACACAAGGAGGAATAATGCATATCTGTAGGAAATGCTGGGGATCTGTTTGTGCGGATACCAAAGATGTCCTGTTGTTTTGTACCTACAGTAGCAAATCACTCACTCTCCTTCTCTATGCAACACATACTCATCTTTTGACATTTTATTTTGGTTAGCAAATGTGGAGTTGCGCTATGTTATTTATTTATTATTGATGAAGGCATTTCCCTGTACACGTGTTTGAACTGCTATAAAGGATGCTATTCTGTAACATATTTTGTTGTGTGTATTATTCGGACCAGCCTCTTCTCGAGAGGTGTTACGGTTGGACTATGCAATATTTATAGATCCCAAGAGGACATATAGCAGATGGAAGAGGGTGTTGTTTGCATTTATCTTGAAGAATAATGACTCCAACTAGGTTATATGAAGATGCTGACGTGGTGAAGTAAATGTTAACATTTTGTGTGACCTCATTGCTGGTATTAGATTTTGCAATCTGTTTCATTTCTGAGTGCATGTGTAGCTTTTGCAATGTGTCAGCTCCTGCAATCTGCTTGATTTTTTAATGTGTACATGTTTCTTTTGTAATGTTTAATTTGTTTTTTTTTCTTCTGTTTGTGTGTGCATTATGTGACTTTAGAAATTTTGTAATAACAGCAATATTCATATGTCTTTCAAATATATTGTATCTACAAATATAATCAAGTATCATATCCTCTCTAAATACTGAGTTCCTTGTTACTCAGTAGTTAAAAATTGGCTGGAATACCTACTGAGATTAGTATTGATAATTTCACAAGGGTATTGATTGACAGGTGGTGGATACTTTGCCTGTCAGCTGCTCTCATGTATGTGCAGCGTTTGGTGCACAGCTGGAGGTGAAGGTTGGACAGCTCTTAATGCAGCATCATACTAATGTAGTCTAATTTATGGAGGCTGTTACTTGTATTTTGATGACCATAAGATGCACCTAGATTTAGAGGGAAAAAATATACTAATCCTTCCTGGTGCGTCCATGGTGCAGGGGCATCTTGTGGATTATCTAACCCAATACCGCCAAATTATTATGCCCCCCTTGTTCCTTTTATGTTCCTATGTGGCCTCCTCTGTCCTTCCTGTGTCCTCCTATGTCCCCCTGTGTCTTCCTCTGTCCCTCCTGTCTCCCCCCCCCCTGTGTCCTCCTCTGTCCATCTAAGTCCACCTTTGTCCCTTTGTGTCCTTTCTGTGTCCCCTTGTGTCCACCTCTGTCCCATTGTGTCCTCTTTTGTCCTTCCTGTGCCCACAGTATCTACCTCTGTCCTTCCTGTGTCCCTGTGCCCTTCCTGTGCCACTCTGTGTCCCTCTGTCCCCTTCCTGTGTCCTCCTCTATTTTTCAAGTGTCCCTATGTCGGGATCACTCACTCTCCTGGGAGTGGCAGTGTGTAAGCAGCATAAGAGCCTCTAGAGCCCTGAGTCTCAGGGAGAGCAGTGATTGGCTCCAATGACCATTGGCTCGTGTAACAATGCGCAGCACTGTCTCTGATTGGCAGAGCACCCCTCCTCATTGGCCGCAGGGCTCTGGAGGCTCTTAAAGGACAACTGAAGTGAGAGGGGTATGGAGGCTGCCATATTTATTTCCTTTTAAACAATACCAGTTGCCTGTCAGTCCTGCTGAGCCTCTGCCTCTAATACTTTTAGTCATAGACCCTGAAAAAGCATGCAGCAGACCAGGTGTTTCTAACAATATTTCATATTTACATGGATATTTAAAAAGTTTAGTTCCTTAGGTAAATATTTACGTTTATTGTACGTTATTGTAATGTTTTTTCTTTTCTTTTTTTATTAAACATTTCATTTGGGTAGTTTTGGGAGGGTGGGATGTAAATAGTAATTTTTTCATGTAAATACGTGTTTATTTTTTTTTAACATGTAGATGTAGTTTTACTATTTGGCCACAAGATGGCAACCATGAGTTTATTTACATTACGTCACTCTAAGCGTAACATGTACGCTTAGAGGGACGTAGGGGGGACGTAAGAGGCAGAAAGAGCGAAGCTTCCGAGAGAAGCCGTCGCTATTACTGCCGGGTAAAAGGGATCAATGATCAGGCACCATGTCCCAATTCATTGATCCCTGGGGCTAACGAACCGCGGCCCGGGAGCGAGCGTGCACGTCCAAAAGGCTTAAATGATTAAAAAGAAATAAATATGGCATCCTCCACATTCTTCTCACTTCAGTTGTCTTTTAAGCTGCTTACACACATCTGGTCAGCCGCCGGTCCCGGGAGGATAGAGGGTGAGTGATCCACTGGGGCAAATTTTTCTCCCTGCACCTGGGGCAGGGGTCAGCATGTCTGGAAGCAGACCGCTCCAGCATGCATTTGTGGGGGGAAACACTTGGTGCTGGTCATTACTATATTGCTCAAATCATAAGACACAGTGGCTTTTTATCCCCACTTTTGGGGGGGGGGGGGGGGAAAGTGTGTCTTATGGTCTGAAAAATATGGTTTATGCTGTGACTTTAAACTGCCCACACTAACCCCAACCCCCCCAGACTTGATTGAAAGTGTATTGAACAGGTGTGAGGAATGAAACATTAACTCACCTGTCTGCGATGACTCATAAGTCTTTATCCAATTCACTTTTTCTCCTAATTATTTTAATTTTATTAAATTTTTATTTTTACACATTTTCAAGAAAATACCCTTTAAGTGATAGTTTGTGTGTAGCAGAATCCAGGGGGGACTTGTGATTTGATTGATTTGGTGATAGATTTGTGAGGCTGGTCACAATCATGTGTCACTTCTCTGCACGTATAGTCATTTGATTAAATGCTTATAGTGTAAGGACTGGCTGAATAAGAGATTACTCTGACACAGTTGACATGCATATATTATAATGCAATATGTTAATGAGGACTACCTTTTTTAAATGCGGAGATAGCAATATAGGTTTTAGTGAATAGCAGTGAATTTTTTACTTACTATTCCCGTTAAAATGCATTTAGAATAAAATAATTCTTAGCAAAAAGTATCACCCAAAGAAAGTCTAATTGGTAGCAAAAAACAATATACAGTATAGATCATTTAATTGTGATAAGTAATGATAAAGTTATTAATTAATGAATGAAAGGGAGGAGCGCTGAAAGGTGAAACTTGCTCTGGTCCATAAGAGGAAAACCCCTTGGTGGTGAACTGGATAAAGTAAAGTGTGCGCCACTGAATTAAAAATGAGCCCTGCCTTACTTGAACTGTATAAGAAAGGCACTCCGCCCATATGCAGAAAGACACAACAGCATCAGTAATATAATATTTACCTTATCTCCTCACACACCTCAGATGCTAGTAGGATGCTGCTGTCAGCATGCCTTTTAACACTGCTCCCACACAATTTATATCACTCCTGGTTTGCTGCATGCGTACATTAATTTAGCTCTTCACAGACTGTGCTGAACAAGGATTTCAGGTAATTTCAAATATCTGTAAAAGGGCTTAGACTATTAGCTTTAATCAGATGAATGTTTTTCTAATCAATCTTCACTGAATGAGAAAGTATAAAAGAGTTGAAATATATCATTACCATTGCAAAGTACTTTCAATGATTACTTTTACACTATTTTCCTCTTCTCTTTAAAAGTACATAGAACACAAATGCCTGTCAACATTGTAAATGTGTTTTACTGGAGTACATTTGTAAGTTGCTCGTAAACACAAGAGAGACAATATCCAGAGCCATTTCCTCATCTGGCTAGTGCTTGTGCCAGAGCCGATTCTAGACAGGCATATATGAGGGGGCAGACAGAAATATGAAGGGGGCCTCATGTTTCAGCACATCTTTCTTTAGTAACGGTAGAGCGGCGCAGGAAAAATGGGTGTGGCCATGACGTCATGTGGGTGGGGCTGACTAATGTAATGCATACCAATGAGGCGGCAATGCAAGAACCATTACTTCCGATACATGAAATGCAAGACCCATTACCTCCAACACATAAAATGCAACAATCATTATCTCTGACACATGAAATGCAAGAATTATTACCTCTGACACATGAAATGCAAGCAGTCCAGCAGCCTGTAAAGCCACTGAATATTAACCCACTGTCAGGATCTGTGCCCCTGTTGTCCTGCTGGTGGCATCATTGGTGAACTTTGCGTTGAACTTCCAATGTCAACCAGCAGATGTCTCCCTTGTTGCTGAGAACTGTGCCTTTCCCCGGATCACCAGCAGATGGAACTATGAGAACTTTCTGAGAGATCACCTGATCAATGTGCTGCTATTTAAGACCAGACTTCCTAGCAGCATATGGCTAGGTCATTCTGTTTGCTTGTGCAGTTTTGTGACTTTGGCCATTGATCCTGTGTTCCCTGTTTCCTGCCTTGCCTTGCCTTGTCTTATTACTCCGAATTCCCGGTATCGATCCTTGCTAGCCTGACCTTTCTCTGCCTGATGTTATTGCCTGATCCTGAAATCCTGGTTTGACTCTTGCTTTTATGACTTCCCTTTGTGTATGCTGATTTGGATTATTCATTGTTGTATATATTCTGATATTTTGTGTGTTGCTGTATATATTCTAATATTTTGTGTGTTGCTGTATATATGCTGTATAGATAGATAGTTAGGGGTTCTGGAATTGTGCTGCACCATGTATTGTTTGCTTGTATGATTGTATGTGTATGGAGGTTTGTGTCTTTGTTATGCTGCGTATTTGTAAATAAACACAGTTCTTATTCGACTCTATTGTACAGACGTCCGTATTTCAATTGTGATCTTCTGATTTTGTTTAACCTAAAATAATGCCATGCAGAGATCGTGGATCTGCCAGTCTGGTTCTAGTCACAACCACGATCTGCATGATCAATCCTTACACGACAGTATTACAGACACAAAATACTAAC
This sequence comes from Hyperolius riggenbachi, assembly GCF_040937935.1. Classification (NCBI taxonomy): domain Eukaryota; kingdom Metazoa; phylum Chordata; class Amphibia; order Anura; family Hyperoliidae; genus Hyperolius; species Hyperolius riggenbachi. The sequence continues at coordinate 367,029,365 of NC_090649.1, read as the reverse complement.
CTACACATGACAGACTCACCTAATATACCAGTATAACTGTATACCAGTGGTGCTGCAGAATACTAACCTCTTGAAGCTCACTGAAGTAACAAGACACTGTCCCCCTGTACCCCAATGATGTCACCATATACAGACCCCCTGTACCCTTGAGATTTCACAGAGTATTAATCCTCTATATCCTAGTGAGGTCACAGATTAACCCCCTGTATCCCAGGAATGTTGCAAAACATTAATCCCACATCTCTCAATGTTACAGAAGAGGAGAGGTCAGGCACAGGAGAAGGTGAGTTAAAATACTGTGGGGGGGGGGGGGGGGAGGGGGAGGAGTATGAGACATCTAGAGCAATGTATAGGGAGTGTAAAAAAAACAAGTAATCCAGGGATCACCAAACAGATATGTTAAATTAATAGGGCTAGTGCATGATGAATGAGTGAAAATAACTGCATAAATAGGGAACATGATATCACAAGCTGGGGTTACAATACATGCTTGATAACCTTATAGTGCAAATAATATATCATAAACTAGGAAAATACAAAAAGAGGAATGTAGGATTAATAGTGTGTGAGACAGGGAAGAGTGGAGAGGAGATAGTGATATAGATGAAAGAGAAGACCTGTGGCAGCTCGTGTATGCTCAGGCCTGTGCTGGGAAAAGGTAATGTGTGCAAGGAGGAAAGGGGAAGGGTAGTGACTTCAGAACAGCTGACAGTACAAGAAGGGACTGAGAGGAGGGAGAGATAGCAGACTACCTGCAGATAACAGTAGTTCGGTGGAGGAGACGGAGCCTGAGCAGAAACATACCTGCAGATAACTGTAGTTCGGTGGAGGAGGTGGAGCCTGAGCAGAAACATGCCTGCAGATAACTGTAGTTCGGTGGAGGAGGTGGAGCCGGAGCAGAAACATGGCTCTGCTCTGCATATGGAAGGGGGGGGGGGGCACGGGACCTCCTCCAGCCAATAGCCAGCTAGTATTGTAAGTAGCAGGACTAGGGAAGTGCCTCCGCTGGACGGACAGTACGGACAGCCTGATTTTAACGCTTGCCAACCCTGCGCTCTGCCCAATTAAGGGGGCAAAACCATTATTTGAGGGGGCCATGCCCCCTCTTGCCCCACGCTAGAGCCGGCTCTGGTTTGTGCTCATCAGTCAAAGGCACAGGGGGAATTTGCTGGTGATCGACCCCCGCTGGATGTCAGACTGCACCCTACAAGGTTAGGGGCTCATCACTCCACAGGTGACCTCAGATAAGTCTGCTTCAGGCTTTTTGTCCAATATCAGACATATGTCCATTGTGGATACACATAATGTATGTGTAGGATGTGGAAGCATTGACCGTTAGTGTAGGGTCCCCTCTAGGAAACTGGCCTTGATGCCGGCAGAGAGGCTTAACCCACATGCCTGTTGGATATGTGGCACCAACAATCTCATTTATTATCAGTACAGTGGTAATGATGGTGGCTAGGGATGGTGGAAATTGATAATTTTGCCAAAATCCTAATAAATTCAGAAACAAATGTTTTTCCATTTTGTGAAATCATTAAATCATTGTAATTTGTTGCAAATGTTTACTATAATGTCCTTTGGGCATGCTCCGTAGAAAATAACACGATTGAGGCAATACACAAATATTTTTCATTATTTCACTTTTGTGTTTTTTTTCGTTTTCCACTATTTATGCAAAAACATGTTAAATATATTTTCACATAAGTTTCAGAATTTACTAATTGGAAATCTTAGCATTCCAGCTTTCAAATGAAATAGTGAAATTTGAAGCAACATTCATAATTCCGTGAAATCCATGCACTCATCCCTAATGGTGGCTGCAGGCAATGACAGTGGATGAAGATGAAGAGTATACAGTTCATAATGATTATCATTGCTTACACAAATACAAGGAACAGACATAAACCCCAGGGAGTGCAATAAAGAGGAACTATCCCACATTGATAGAAGGCTATTATACACTAGTTTCTTAGTGAGCAGCACTGTAGAATGTAGGAGAAACAGATATTAAACAGCACCTCTTGGGCTAATGGCTTGAGGCTATCACACAAAAGAGAGCAAACCAGTTTTATCTACAGCTTCCTATGCAGACACAGGATGTTACTAGAACACACTGCCACCCTGTGGTTGTAGCTGGTAATTTATATAATATACATTTTTAATTTAAAGTTACTTTTATTTAACCAACAAGTAATCTTTTGACGGGAAATGACAGTGTCTTCCAAAAGATAATAAGATGTACAAGAGGAATTATTGTGGAAAAAAAAACATTTCTCAGCCTGTATTAACATTTAAGCAAAAAGTGTCCAGGCCAAAATTATTCATACCCTTCACAAACTGTCACAGTCTGTTGGAAAATGCAAAATTCTATACCATTCGAAATAGTCCAAGCTGTTCTAAAGCATTCTAATTACTCTGATTAATTGGGAACAGCTGTTTTAATCAACAAAGCAGGTGAAAAACAGCAGCTCTCTGCACTTGGTTTGTGGACAGTCATGGCTAAGACAAAGGAGCTCAGTTAGGACCTGTGGCTGCACATTATGGCTGCATTTGCAAGGTGTATGAATAATTATGGGCAGCACTGTATTATATATATATATATATATATATATATATATATTATATATATATATATTATATATATATATATATATATATACACGCACACATACATACACACACACACACACATATAATAGACTAATAGACTGTTGTTGCTAAATACACATTCTAACACACATAATATTCTTGGCCACTCCTAAATTAAATAGTATAGTCCAGAAGAGGATTCCTAAGGAGTGGGGCATGTCGAGATAACACTTAACTTTTATTCTTCCATGTATAAACACAGCAGATCACAACTCACAAAGGAGAGAGAGCTTACTAATTACTTAATCAGCCGCTGAAGCAGGTGGATTCTTCAGAGGCAGATCTGGCACTGGCACACCAATATTGAAACAGCAACATATCTCAAATGCTGCTTCTCATTCTTCCATAAATAATCTTCATGTTTTATACATGGTTTTCTGATTTGCAATTCAGGCTCACATTTTTTTTGTCATACACGTCATGTGGAATATGTCATACTGTAGTTGGCAATGCATGTTTATTTTTTTTTTCATGACCTGGCTGGCTAGTTTTTGTAGAACACTCTTCCTGTGTCAAGGACAGATGCTTGGCTAACACAAAAGCAGCCTCTCAATTTTTCAAGTTACTCCTATATCTCCATTATTAAATACTCACCGCTGAGCACAGAGATGGCATGACAAGTGGTTGGAAGTGCATGCCATTGAGTATTGTGAGACCAGACTATAACAGGTGGGAAGATGTGGATAGCAGTGAATAAGTCTAGGAAGTTTTAATTAGGACAAGACTGGCAGCCCTATTTCCTAATCACAGTGGTATTTTGTTCTTATGTGACCAGAAAGAAACACAGTGTGGGAAGTATTGTGGCATAGAAGCCAGAACCCAGCATGCCATGCATGTGTAATGTATAGGTATCCTCCATATATTACAGCTCCTGCCCAAAATTATATTGCATAGGCAAACGCAGGGGGGGGGATTACAGCTGCACAGAATCCTCCCCCCAGACCAGGGCCGGTGCAGTGTCTGGGGACAGGCACAAGTTGAGACACCAGAATATCTGCAGGTATCCTGCAGCTCACAGCACTGCCCCCTTTCTTTCCTGCTACAGTTGACTTTGGATGTAGCAGCAGCGTGTGTACAGAGCATAGAGCAGCAGTGTGTGTACAGAGCATGGAGCAGCAGTGTGTATACAGATCATGGAGCAGCAGCGTGTGTACAGAGCATGGAGCAGCAGCGTGTGTACAGAGCATGGAGCAGCAGCGTGTGTACAGAGCATGGAGCAGCAGCGTGTGTACAGAGCATGGAACAGCTCTGGGGAACTTCACAGAGTCAGGTATGAGCACAGCCCTGTGCCCTGCTGTGTGAATGCTTCACTTTCCCTTCATTACCAATGTCAGCTGTTCTCATTATTATCTGTATCCAAACTGCTCCTGATCACTCCCGTTGTCAGTCGGACGGGAAATGGCATTATGTGTACCCAGCATGGTGTCCTACCATATTATTTTACTGTATTGTGCATGGCTGAGGAAGATCTTTCAGGAATCCCCCCTTTTAACATTCTGGGTTTGCCCCTGTATTGGCTGGTCCACTGGCCTCACATGAAAACTGGAAACAGAACATCGGAAGGAAAATGGGGCAGCCATTGATAGAAACTCTGCAATATTTTCTGTAAAGTGCCATAGAAGACATGTCAGCACCATAAAAATGTACAATCATAGAAAGTCAGTAGGCGGTAGTGCGGTTTCAAGATGTTGCATTATTGCATAGGCAAAAGTTTGGTTTGTTGTTTGATTTGATCTTTTTATTTTAAAAGCTTAATGGGTGACAACTGAGAAATCGTGTATTTCTGTTTTTACAGATAATCTTTTTCAAGTTGTTTAGTGAACACTTGATTTCATAATAGCTAAACTTAATGCTTGGCATATGGATTCAGCCTCCAATTAGCTGAGCAGCAAGTGCCTTATGGCTACAGTACAATGCAGCTGAATGACAATATTTGGAATCACACATGGACCAGTGGTTTGACACCTGATGCAGTTCAAAGCAGGTAATTTGGATGCTGGTGAAGTTTTGGTAAAATGGGCACCACATAACTGTAATGTTAATTACAGCTGTAGCAATCAGGGGGTATTTTGGGTGCTGGCGGTGCCTAATAAATATTGTAATCAGGCGGGGCAGATATCAGCAGAGGTTGAATTTAGTGGCCATGGCAGTACGGACATTGGCCGATATTGCAATGAAGGGGTCAGTTAGGGTTAGGCATCAATAGAGGATGGGTTCTAAGGGATAGTAGAATATCAGTAAAAACTAAAAATATTCTACTATTGTATTATTCACTGCCAATAGCAGACTAGCGTCTTTTCCCTGCACCCAAATTACCAAGGCACCCTATTTATATGTATGTGATGCAGTTACATGGCAGCAGAAAACTGCCATGACACATTTTGGGGTAGATGCTGAAGTTCTCAGTCAGCTGCCTGTGTAAAAGACTCCTGCAGATTGCCTCTGCTACCCTCACCTTCAAAACATCCTTTTTTTAATTAACTTTGATTAACCTAGTTTTAACTTGCCTTCAGTAACATATGTATTGCATTGTTTATTGCTTAAAGGACCTGTGTCGCGAAAATCTTAAAATTTAAAATACATGTAAACATACACAAATAAGAAGTATGTTTCTTCCAGAGTAAAATGAGCCATAAATTACTTTTCTCCTATGTTGCTGTCACTTATAGTAAGTAGTAGAAATCTGACATTACTGACAGATTTCGGACTAGCCCATCTTCCCATGGGGGGTTCTCAGAGTTTTCTTTATTTTTAAAAGCTTAGTGAATAGCAGTTGCTCCGTCCAACTGCCAAAAAAGTGTGCAACGAGCAGGGAGGCTGGCCAGCACCTTTGTATAAATCGTTTTCAGGGAATGTCTTTATGAAGAATAAAGGCCTTGCTGAGAACCCCCCATGAAAGGGTAGACTGACCCAAAACCATGTCGGTAATGTCAGATTTCTACTACCTACTGTAAGTGACAGCAACATAAGAGCAAAGTAATTTATGGCTCATTTTACTCTGGAAGAAATGTACTTCTTATTTGTATGTGTTTTAAATTGTAAGATTTTCACTACAGTTCCTCTTTAAGCATGCAGTGTTCTGTTAATGTGAGATTCCACTGCTGCCTTCTTTCATGACAGAAAAAGGTAATAATAATATAATAACCTTGCATTAAGACCTCAACTTGGCAGCCAAGTGATGATCACATTTACTAACACCCAGTGTTTACTGTGTTGGACTAATTCCTTAGAGATAATCCTTCAATGCAGGAGATGCCACTTAATTATATAAACTGTTGGGTTTTCAGTATTTTAAATATGCAGAAGTAGAGATGAGCCGAAATTTTCGAAATTTCGAACTGCTTTTATTACGAATGCGAAATTTAACATTACGACCCAAATTCGTAATTTCGTAATTAATTTTCAAATCGTAATTTACAATTTCGTAATCGAAATTTCACTCCCGTTATGACGAATTTCGTGTCTCCAACCGAAATTTTACTTTTTCAGGTTTGTAAGGGTTTCTAAGGTTTGTAAGGGTTTCTATCCCTCTAGATGCCTAAAATGAATAGCACAGCCAGCTCCTCCTCCTCCCCTCCTCCTCCTCCTCCTCTCTCTCTCTCTCTCTCTCTCTCTCTCTCTCTCTCTCTCTCTCTCTCTCTCTCTCTCTCTCTCCAGAGATCTGTAGTATTTCAAAACCATACTCACATTCATGACATGTCCAGGGATCAAACCCAGGCCAACCACATGGAAGACAGCTATGCTCACCACCATACCACCAAACACACACTAAATAGACTGCTAACCTAAATCTTACTTGTAGACAGTCATATGAGACACATGCTGGGTGCAGGGCTTTGTGATTGGACCATGGACCATGCGATAGAGTGAGGTGCAAAAATGAAATCATGCCTAGCAGAGGATGGTTTCACAATGCTAAATGCTAGGCTGGCTGTGGTGCAATTGGTTAGTGCGTCTGGCTGGTAACAGCAAGGTTACAGGTTCGATTCCATCCAGGCATGTCTTTTCCTTTTGCGTTCAACAGTTGTCCAAACAGAGCCAACAGAGCCCCAGATAGCCATGTAGAGTTAGGTCACAGCTAGCCTGGCTGTGGTGCAATTGGTTAGTGTGTCTGGCTGGTAACAGCAAGGTTACAGGTTCGATTCCATCCAGGCATGTCTTTTCCTTTTGAGTTCAACAGTTGTCCAAACACCGAGCACAAAGTTTTGCATGCGTAAAGTTTTACGCACGCAAAATACCCCATGGGGTTCAATGGCGCAGCGCGCGCACGCAAAAGGAAAAGACATGCCTGGATGGAATCAAACCTGTAACCTTGCTGTTACCAGCCAGACACACTAACCAATTGCACCACAGCCAGGCTAGCTGTGACCTAACTCTACATGGCTATCTGGGGCTCTGTTGGCTCTGTTTGGACAACTGTTGAACGCAAAAGGAAAAGACATGCCTGGATGGAATTGAACCTGTAACCTTGCTGTTACCAGCCAGACACACTAACCAATTGCACCACAGCCAGCCTAGCATTTAGCACTGTGAAACCATCCTCTGCTAGGCATGATTTCATTTTTGCACCTCACTCTATCGCATGGTCCAATCACAAAGCCCTGCACCCAGCATGTGTCTCATATGACTGTCTACAAGTAAGATTTAGGTTAGCAGTCTATTTAGTGTGTGTTTGGTGGTATGGTGGTGAGCATAGCTGTCTTCCATGTGGTTGGCCTGGGTTTGATCCCTGGACATGTCATGAATGTGAGTATGGTTTTGAAATACTACAGATCTCTGGAGAGAGAGAGAGAGAGAGAGAGAGAGAGAGAGAGAGAGAGAGAGAGAGAGAGAGAGAGAGAGAGAGAGAGGAGGAGGAGGAGGAGGATGGTTATTCATTTTAGGCATCTAGAGGGATAGAAACCTTTGCAAACTTTAAAATACTAAATTTCGTAATCGTAATTACGAAAATTTGCGTAATTTGCGAAAATTACGAAATTTCGATTACTGCTAAAATCGTAATTGTAGTAATTTCGCGAAATTTCGGAAATTCGTAATTAGGTCATTACGCTCATCTCTATGCAGAAGGAATTTAAGTTGCCTGATCATGGCTTTCATTCTTGATAGCGTTACACAATACATAATCATTTGTGTACCATTTAGTCTTTCACATTTCCATATGAGAATGTTATTTTTAATTTGTTTTGAGAAAACAGCAGAGTGGCCTTTATAATAACCCTGTAATAAGATTTGTTTTGTTTATATAAAAAATATATTTATATGCAAAGTATATCAGATTGGACTCCATAGCCTTGTTGGCATACGCATACTTTTAAGACAACTATCAGAAAACAAAGACTTCGTTTTTTAAAGATTCTGTATTTATGAATTACAGAATAAAAACAACAGAGAATTCAGCAAACAAAGAATTCACCAAACTCAACATAACAAGGGTAGCTGCTTCTGATCGCTCTTTTGCCTTTTTCTAAGCCTTGTTAATAGTCTAGTTGGTAACCGTTAAGAACTATTTAGTACGATTATTTACTCCACAGTATTTTACTTGTTAATTTATTTCTTCTATAAATCTCTCATAATCACCCTTCTGCGTGAAATATTTCCCACTGCCTAAAATATTCTCCCCCCCCCCCCAGGTAATAAAGTGTCCCTCTGTGCAACTGTGCTGTACGTGTAAAGAGTGGGTATGTTCATGAGAGTTTGTAAGTGTAGTTAAGTAATGTATGCGAATCAAGCAAGCAGAGGCGTAATCAGAAATCAGTGGCTAAACCCACCCTCAACAAATAGTTGGAGAATGCACTCTTGTCAAAGAAAAAAAATTGGCCCTAACAACCATACTAGCAGCCATATGAGAAGTAATAAAATAGACTGACATATCACCCAATAGTAAGGCAGGGTATCTTCCCCAAACAACATAATTATGTAGCATATTCTTCCAAACCACATAATAAGCCAACATTTTTTCCCATTCCAAACCACACAATTATTCTACATATCCCACCTATTCAATAAGGAGTTCTTTGGGCAAGACTTCCTAATATGACTACTGCCTACTGAGTGCACTCTAGTGGCTGCTTACATTGTGTCAGATAAGTAAATAAGGGCTATAGAATGTTATAAGCTTGTCTGAAAAGGTGTGTTTTAAGAGTGCGTTTGAAGATGTCCAGGTTTGGAGCATGACGTACAGGCTGTGGAAGAGAGTTCCAGATAAGGGATGATGCTCGTGTAAAGTCTTGGATGCGAGCATGAGAGGAGGTGATCAGCTTAGAGGCCAGGAGAATTTCTTGGGAGGAGCGGAGGTTGCGGGAGGGACAATATCTTGAGAATAGTGAGGAGATGTATGGAGGGCACAACTCATGGAGGGCTTTGTATGTTAGAGTCAGGAGTTTGAACTGGATCCTCTGGGTAATGGGTAGCCAGTGGAGAGAACGGCACAGTGGGGCTGCATCGGCAGAGCATGTGGAGAGGTGAATGAGGCGGGCCGCTGAATTTAGAAGGGGTTGGAGAGGTGCTAGCCTTTTTTGTGGTAGACCACAGAGCAGGGTGTTGCAGTAGTCTAGGCGGTAGATGATTAAGGTATGTACAAACATTTTGGTGGCCTCTTGTGTGAGGAAGGGACGGATACGGAATATATTTTTGAGCTGGAAATAGCAGGTGGTGATTAATGAGGCAATGTGAGGTTTAAAGGAGAGCTCTGAATCAAGTATAACCCCCAAGCAGCGGGCCTTAGTGGTTGAGGTTATTGGGGTGTCGTCTACTGTTATGGTTGCAATTGGTGGGGGTGTAGATAGCGATGCTGGAAAAATCACAATTTCTGTCTTACTCATTTTGAGTTTGAGGAAGCGGGAGGACATAAATGCAGAATCGGCACGTAGACAGTCGGGGACTCTAGATAGTAGTGATGACAGATCAGGGGCTGAGAGATAGATTTTGGTGTTATCCGCATAGAGGTGATACTGGTGATGATTTATTCCTGTTCTGTTTGTCATCATTACACCATGTTCTGTTTGTCATCATTACACAGGTAATCTGCAACTGCATCTCCACCCCTCAGCCTGTAAAAAATTCGCCCTTCCCCTCTGCCTCTGAAATCTCTGGAGGTGTCGCGTAAGCTTTGGGACCTGGCGGTGGTTCCATGGTGGTGGTTTTGGCGCCGCAGGAGGTGTCGCGTAAGCTATGAGACCTGGCGGTGGTTCCATGGCAGTGGTTTTGGCACCGCAGGTGTCGCGTAAGCTTTGGGACCTGGCGGTGGTCCCATGGGGGTGGTTTTGGCGCTGCAGGAGGTGTCACATAAGCTTTGGGACCTGGCGGTGGTCCCATGGCGGTGGTTTTTGCGCCGCAGGAGGTGTCGCGTAAGCTATGGAACCTATACAAAATGGTTGGGATAGGTGAGATAGCTAGGGTGCTGGTTGCTAACATAGGATTGATTGTTTTTTGTTAACACTGTAATTGATGCTGAAATAATTCAGATTTTCATGCAGAAATCCGTTTGGGTGGTTTTTGTAAGCCTCTGATTGGTGCAGAAATTCCTATTTTCATGAAGAAATCCTGTTGTTTTCACTTCTTCTAGGGGTTGCGCGCGCACAGTGCAGTGCGCAGCAGGATGCACGCAAAGTGCCCATTCACCTCTATGCAACGTTTTGCCTTTGCGCGCGATCAGGTTTACACAGCGGTGCTAACCCAGTTAGCACCCTAGTTATCACACCTAAAGTCTTTAGGCGTGCTAACTGGGTTAGCACCACTTTGTGAATCAAGCCCATTGTCTCCCCCAATCATTGCTATTCGGTGGTGGTTACTGTGCCCACTGGAAGTAAAATGGCAGTTTCTTGGAGCTGAAATCCGTAATACAAGCATATTGCATTACTGATCAGGGTAACTTTTTAAAGAACTTTTAAAGGGTACCTGAACTGAACCTACACAAGAAGATAGCGTGATTGTGGGTGCTCTTATAACTTTAAGGAAGCACTTACTACTATCTGTGGACTCTGATGTCCATCCCAATTACCGTATCAGAAGTCTTAATTAACTGCTAGGCAGTTGAATATAGTAAATAGGAAAAGCCAATAGCTGAATACATACTGGGCATGTGCGTGTTCTGAACCACACGTGCTCAGTTACAGTAATCGTTTAGGCGCAAGCAACTTTCTTTAATGGGCATGTGCCATGTGTGAACTCAAACCTGCTCATTGTAGATGGGCAAGTTCAGGGATTCAAAAACCTCCAGTAGGACGAAGCGGGAGAAATAGGATAAAAGAGACATGGTAAGGACACTGGGGACTGCAAAGGGTGCTAAGTAACTAGTTATTAAAAGTTATTAGAACAGTCAGGTTCTCATTGTATAGTTTATATCCTCTTCAGGTTTGCTTTAAGCACTTTTAAATAGAAATGGCCCGAACTGTTCACCGGCGAACGGTTCCCGGCAAACTTCCGAGGTTCGCGATTGCAGAGAACCGCAAACTTTGCGGAAGTTTGGTTCGCCCCCATAGTGCATCATTAGGGTCAACTTTGACCCTCTACATCACAGTCAGCAGGCACATTGTAGCCGATCAGGCTACACTCCCTCCTGGAGCCCCACCCACCCTTATAAAAGGAAGGCAGCGTCAGGCATTGGGCTCACCCGTGTGTCTGTAGTAATTAGAGAAGGGAGAGCTGCTGCAGACTCACATAGGGAAAGTTTAGTTAGGCTCTTGTAGGCTTGTGAGCTTGCTCCTTGATGATTCCTATTGATAAAAAACACCCCTCAACAGCTGTTTTGAGAGCTAATCTTGTTCTTGTGATTTTTGTTTTATTTTTTATTTTTTTTTGTGGCCCACTTGCATTATATACAGCCCTGTCAGTCAGTCGCAGCTGGTCTTTGGCACCTTAATTCCTACTGTGCCACTGTCAGGCCCAGCACATTGAGTGATTACTTGTGTGTGTGACAGGCAGCTGCACATTTGTAATCCCAATCACTGCACCTGTTCACTGTTCAGTACACCTACCTATCTATACCAACGTGAGCGCACGCATTGTTAATACCACCAGTCATTGCACCTGTTCAGGGTACCTGTGTGTGTGTGTGTGTGTGTGTGACAGGCAGCTGCACATTTGTAATACTAGTCACTGCAACCTGTTCACTGCACCTGTGTAACCACACATTGTTGTACCAGCAGTCACTGCATACCTGTTCACTGCACCTGTGTAACCGTACATTGTATTAGTCAAGTCAGTGCATACCTTTCACTTCATCCCCCCAATATGGACAAAACAAAAGGCAAAGCCAGAGGCAGGCCATCTGGCAGCTCTGTTCGAGGTTGCGCTGTCGTGATTTTGTGCGGCCCTCGACCAAAGTACAGTGTTCAGAAGAAGGCACGTGCCATCAGTCCCCAATATTGTCAGGACGTAGTTGACTATTTAACAAAGAACACCTCATCCTTCTCAGCTTCCGCACGGAAGCGTGACATATCTTCCTCCTCCTGCTCTGATTCTGGCACCCCACTTAAAACTCAGTCAGCCGCCTTCACCAAAGTGCCATCACTCCAGGGCTCAGCAGGGTGGAATTTTTTTTGTGTGTCTGCCTCAGAGGAGAGCAATGCCATCTGTACTCTCTGCCACCGAAAATTGAGCCATGGAAAGACCAAGACCCGCGTAGGGACAACTACCTTACGAAGGCACATGATTACAAAGCACAAACTGCAATGGGATGACCACCTGAAGAAAAGCAGCACACAAAAGCAAAGCCACACACCGCAGTGGAAGACACCAGGCTGCAATTTTTTATCAAAAAAGGATACCTAAACTGTACCATAATGTTGAAAGGCAAGTGGTGACATCTCTGGCACACAGCATTGGGTCAAGGGTCCATCTGACCACGGATGCCTGGTCTGCAAAGCACGCTCAAGCCTGCCCGAAGACTAAGTCAGTCCCCACACACAGCATCTCTTCCTGCACGCCATGTGACTGCCTGCCCCAAGACTAAGTCACTCCCCACACAGCATTTCTACCTGCAGGCCGCTTGACTGCCTTTTCCGCCACCACCAACAGGATCCACCAGGACTCCAGGCGGATTCCTGATTTTTAAGCTAGCAGCGGCCGCTATAATAATTTTTCTGGTGCGTGTACATGCCTGCCTAATTTTTCTGGTTGCACTGCAGCTGCAACAACAAAACAAAAGGCATGTACATGTGTCAATTTCCCTTCTTGATCGTTACCTTGCCGCAGTGAAGGGGCTTGCGTATCACAATGAAGCAATGACCACCGGCTATATGAGTGTCTCAAGGGGGGGAGGGGGCACACCCAAGATAATAAGGTTGTTGCTTCATTGTGGACAGACCAAATTCGATCAGCTGGACAATCACTGTTGTTCTGTCATTGAGCTACCTCAGTCCGGCGACCATATGGGCTTGAAAACCGATATCGCCTGCACTCTCGCCATGGTGCGCATCAGTCCAGCACGGCTGTCACACAAACAGCTGTTTGCGGTGCATTACACAGTGAGTTTGGTGTGTCAGTGTGAAGCAGTATTCTAATTACACTCCCTGATTGATGTATACACATGCAAGATGTTTTAAAGCACTTTAGGCCTCCAATTTAGCATGCAATTTCATTACTGCCCTTAAAACGCTGCTTTGCGTCAAATCTAGATTTTTCCCCGGGACTTTTGGTGTGTATCCCACTCATCCATGCAAAAACTCAGATGTTAGACCCCTTGAAACATCTTTTCCATCACTTTTGTGGCCAGCATAAATGTTTCTAGTTTTCAAAGTTCACCTCCCCATTGAAGTCTACTGTGGTTCGCGAAAGTTCGCAAGTTCGCGAACCTAAAATCGGAGGTTCGGGCCATCTCCACTTTAAAAAGACCTATGCTAGCACATTAAGGTTGCTTGTGTGTTATATATTTATCAGACATTCTGCATGCAGAATTTGTCCACAGGGATGTTACTAAAGCAAAAGTGGGGCAACCACAGCAACAAACTACATTTCAGCTGTTAAACGAAGAAAGTTTTCTTACTGGCTTCTGTGGTCAACTGCTCCATATTTGCTCCAGTTGTATACTCCACTTTGTGATGCAAATTATATACAGTATTCTGTTTTAAAGAGGAACTCCAGTGAAAATGTAATAAGAAAAGTGCTTCATTTTTACAATAATTATGTATAAATGATTTAGTCAGTGTTTGCCCATTGTAAAATCTTTGAAATCCCTGATTTACATTTTGACATTTATTACATGGTGACATTTTTACTGTTGGCAGGTGATGCTGCATGCTTTTTTGGCAGTTGGAAACAGCTGTAAACAGCTATTTCCCACAATGCAACAAGGTTCACAGACAGGAAACTGCCACGAGTACTACGATCCTCAGAGTTTCTTGTGGGAGGGGTTTCACCACAATATCAGTCATACAGCGCCCTCTGATGGTCTGTTTGTGAAAAGGAATAAATAATAATTCCTTTCAAAAGGAGGTATCAGCTACTGATTGGGATACAGTTCAATTCTTGGTCGGAGTTTCTCTTTAAAGGCACTATTGCACTTCACAAATAGTCTAGTAAATTCACCTTTATCTTAAAGCTAGCATGCAGACATGGCAATTTTTAATCTATTTTAATTTTGCTAGCTGTGTCCCTTTAATGCAGTCATTCAAATGTAAGACATGTAAGTCAGTGAGGTGCCAAAGCAGAGCTTAAATGCTATTGTGCAGATCCCAGCCTGGATGTCATAGCCCATTATGTACTATTGCTGCTTGTGCTGTGTGGTAATCTGTTCTCATGGCAACTCCTCCCACTTTCAAACTAGCTGCCAAACTGCTAATTTTTTCACTCACAATGCAGACTGAAATGTTATGTGCTTTACCATCCTTGTGATCACAGCTTCTCTCCCTCTTCAGTAAAACTGAACACCGGAATCAGAATGACAGTGACAAGGCAATCATCATGATGACTGCACAGCTCAGCTGTCAGGATCTGGTTGCCCAGCATGCTGCTCTTCCGTACTTGCTGTGCAACTGTATGGTACATGAATGAAAAATGAAATCACTATAGCACACCCCCTTTTATGTGCATTCTATAAACTAGCCATTTCTTACTAACATGAAGATGACGTTAAATGACATTGTGTACCTTGCTTGTGAGTCATTTCTTGTATAGAAGTTACTGAAAAAAAAAATTCTTGCAGTTTGTTTTGTTATCTCTATTTATTAAAGGGAACCTGAAGTGAGAGAAGTACAGAGGCTGCAGGGGCAAACCTAGGATTTTCAAGGCAGGGGGTTCCTGAAAGGTCTCCCTCAGCCACGTAGAATACAGTATAATAATATTGTAGGACATCATGCTGGGTACAGATAATTACATTTCCGGTCCGACCGACCAACCGACAATGGGATCGATCAGAAGCAGTTTGGACACATATAAAAATGAGGACGGCAGACATTGGTAATGCAGGGGAAAGTGAAGCACTCACACAGCAGGAGCACAGGGCTGTGCTTATACCAGACTCTGTTAAGTTCTCCAGAGCTGCTCCATGCTCTGTACACACGCTGCTGCTCCATCCAAAGTCAACTGCAGCAGGGAAAGAAAGGGGGCAGTGCTGGGAGCTGTAGCATGCCTGCAGATATTCTGGTGTCTCAACTTGTGCCTCTCCCAAGACACTGCACCAGCCCTGGTCTGAGGGGGGATTCTGGTCAGCTGTAAACCCCCCCCCCCCCCCCCTGCATTTGCCTATGAGCTGCTATCTTCATTCCCTTGTAAACAATGCCAGCTATCATTGCAGAGCTTTGGGCTTTAGTTGCTTTTGAGTTACACACCTGAAACAAGCATGCAGCCAGAGGTGTAAGGCCCGGTTCACACTTGCATTCCAGGTCCGGTTTCCCCGGACGCGGAACACACCGTATACTGTACAAACGGACCCGGATGTGAATGGATACATTGTTATTCAATGTATCCATTCACACCCGTCCGTCTGTCAGGATCCGGTCTACGGTCCGGGCTGCGTTCAGGATTTTTTCCAACATGCAGCATTTTTCCGGAACGCAGCTCCGGCCGCCGCACCTGACCCGGAACCTAACCATTTTCCTCGCACCATAGGAAGTGATGAGAAACGGAAGTCTCATCACACTGGCAATAGGTACGGGTGCTTACGGCACCCATCCTTTGCCACATAGGGGGTCCAGGCATGGACAGATGGGGGGGGGGGGAGACAGCAGCGCTGACAGGACAACAGCCCAGGTATGTTTATTATTGTATTGTGTGCTTTTGTCCTGTACTGTGTGCGCTGTGTGCACTGTGCCCCCCCCCCCCCCCATCGACTCCCCCCATGCCTGTCTGTGCTGCCGCACCTGTTTAAAGTACAGTATCAGCAATCCGGAAATGTTACTTTCCGGATGCCGAACTGATACTTTTTTGTTCGCAACCTGACCGGATCCTGAGGGATCCGTACGGCCCCAGTACGCAAGTGTGAACCGGGCCTTAGACAAGAGCCAGACAAGAGTTAATACAAATCCGCATGCTCATTCTAGGCCAGTGACTTAAAGTATTAGAGGAAGAGCACCATCCCAGAAGTTAGGCACCTGGTTTGGTTATAAGGAAATGAAGATGGTAGCCTGTGTATTTTTCAGATTCCCTTTAAAGGATACCCAAGTTGAACATAAAGACTGTTATTTTACTTACCTGGGGCTTCTTCCAGCCCCCATAGTCTGTTCCTTGATCCCCTGTTCCACGTCACACATCCTTAATCATGCTTCCGTGCCTAGGAGCATACTGTGCATGTGTTAAGACTTACAACCACGCATCCACAAAATGCTCCTGGCCACGGGAGCACGATGAAGGAAGCACACATGTGCAGTAGTGCATTACTAAGCTAAGTCACACACTTTACCAGGCCGCACAATGGATCGAGGAAGAAGACAGTCAGG
Source organism: Hyperolius riggenbachi (assembly GCF_040937935.1). Classification (NCBI taxonomy): domain Eukaryota; kingdom Metazoa; phylum Chordata; class Amphibia; order Anura; family Hyperoliidae; genus Hyperolius; species Hyperolius riggenbachi. The sequence goes on along the minus strand of NC_090649.1, from coordinate 367,012,839 downwards.
GATCTACAAGACTACAGGAGCTGGAAAGGTCTGGATAAGTAAATGAACAGTCTTTGGGTATCCTTTAAAAATGTCAAAAACAAATGACAATTTTCCCCGTGTTGTACTAACTTTTTAGTGCTATCAGCAAAAAATGTTTTTGGTTGAGCAGCACATATTCATTACATGAATATCTCCATCCATAACACTAGTGCAGCGATTTTTGAAAATTTCAATCCACTCATTGATGACTCTTGGAGAGAGAACTTTATTGCCATTCTGAGCCCACAGATGAATTTGTACTCCTACTAGTGTTGGGCGAACAGTGTTCGCCACTGTTCGGGTTCTGCAGAACATCACCCTGTTCGGGTGATGTTCGCGTTCGGCCGAACACCTGGTGGTGTTCGGCCAAACTGTTCGGGTTCGCCCGAACGGCTCATTGCCTGGCCGAACAGGGCCCCTGTTCGGCACGAACAGGGCCCTGTTCGCCCGAATACTGGCCCCCTATGGGGTCGCAGGCATAAGGGGGGAGCATGCCCCGATCGCGGGGGGGGTCGGAAATTCCCCCCACCCCCTCCGCTAGCGCTCCCCCCTCTGCCCGCTTCCCCATTCAAAAGTTAGGAAGTGAAACTGTACCTGTGCGGCCGGTAGTGGGTGACTGGCAGTGGGCGGCACTATGGAGAGACTGAGGAGGAGGAGGAGTCCGGAGAGTGACGCGTTGAGGGAGGCCGGGCAGTGGGCGGATCAGCAGTAGTACGGTACTACTGCTGATCCGCCCACTGCCCGGCCTCCCTCAACGCGTCACTCTCCGGACTCCTCCTCCTCCTCAGTCTCTCCATAGTGCCGCCCACTGCCAGTCACCCACTACCGGCCGCACAGGTACAGTTTCACTTCCTAACTTTTGAATGGGGAAGCGGGCAGAGGGGGGAGCGCTAGCGGAGGGGGTGGGGGGAATTTCCGACCCCCCCCGCGATCGGGGCATGCTCCCCCCTTATGCCTGCGACCCCATAGGGCCCCCAAAAGCGGGATGTTCGGGGAGTTCGGGGTTCGGCCCGAACATGCCGAACATTGCGGCCATGTTCGGCGAACTTTCCCGAACCCGAACATCCAGGTGTTCGCCCAACACTAACTCCTACCACATCTTCTGCCGACAAAAAGCTTAGGCCAGAAGAGTTTTCTCCTTTGGCGAAATTTATACACTTTGCAGCCATATTCACCACATGAAGACAACTCTCAAACTAAACTGCAAAGTAATCTGGCCTGCCAGACACATGACACTCTCAGACAATTACTAGACCTCCCACCCTCACTGTTTCCACAAAAATATAAAAGTGCAGAAAGTTTTTAAACCACTCTCATATTTAAAGGGAGTCATCAGTGATAGCAATCTATCACAAGAGAGAGCAGCTAGCTATAGCAACCAAACACTGGTGCTTGTGATTAACTGCAAAACCTATTCGCTAGGATTAGTGACTAGTTGCTGTTTCTAATTGGTAGTGCGGCATTTAATAGCTGCAAATAGACTTTAAAACATGTTAATAGAGTTATCAATTGTAGTAACTAGTCCTTAGTACTATATCATTATGGAGTTATAGAACACTGACATTTTCCACAGCATTTTACAAAGCCCATACTCAAGTTACTTACTGCCTTTAGATGAGCTCACAATTTAATTTGCACCATAGTCATAGTCTAGTGTCCCTGACAGTCTGTTTTTAGAGGAAGCAATTAACTTACCAGTATGTATCTGGGATGTGGGAGCAAACTGGAATACAGGAAACCCACATAAACACAAGCAAAACATAAAAACAGCCCCATTTCTAAGAAGCGGGCAAGGCAGGTGTCCATCTATGGCGCAGTGCAGGAGGGGGGTGCAGTGCAAGGGGGAGAGAGCAGCCGGCTCACTGTGACAGAGCTGTGCAGAGAGGGCAGCCTGACTCTTCTCACCCTCTCCCCTTCTGTGCTCCCCCCTATTACTGAGCTCACCACAGTGGATACAGAGGATACTCATCTCCTCTGGGCTCCATAGGATAGAGGTTCATGTCCCATCAGGCTTCTCTGTCTGCATTACCACTCTTCTTCCTGATCCTAGTGCATGAGCGGCACTGCAGACAGAGAGGAGGAGGAGGAGGTGAATATCTACTGTAACCTCAATCCATTGCACCGACACCCTGCAATGGGGGGGGGGGCATAGAAGGGGTGGGGGCACAAGGAGAGGGTGGGAGGAGTCAGGCCCACCTCCCAATGCAACTAAACAGTGGGATCATCTAGCCAGATACCTGGGAGCACATCTGGGGGGTTGGAAAGCAGGGATGCTACAAGTGCCTACCTAACCTAAGAGGGTATCTGGCTACCTATACTCGGGAAGACATCTGGCCACCAATACTGGTGGGGGGCTACATGTGGCTTCTTATACTAAGGTGACACCTGGCTACCTAGACTGAGGGCACATCGGGGGAGGGGGGTTGGGGTGGTGGTGGTATGTGCTGCATGTGGCTGGCTATACTAACGGGATACCTGGTTACCTATATTGGAGGAGGGGACTACATGTGCCTACCTATACTGGGGGGGGGACGCTTGGCTACCTATACTGGGGGTGCATCTGGGGGGGGGGGGGGGTTGACTATTGGTGGCTAACTATTCTATGCGGGAGAAAAGGTTTACAGTCTGCTGCTTTTTTTCAGGATACTGTGCTGTTGCTGAACATGTGTGCATTTTCCACATACAAACACGTATTATGTGTGGACAAATATCCTTGGAAAGCACATAGTTGCAATAGCGCTGCAAGTGGTAACATGGCTTAAGGCAACGCTCACACTTGTCATATCATGTTTTTTCCATGTAAAGCAAGGACACATTTGCACAGACAGCCCATGTTAATTAATGGACCATTCACATTTTTCAACAAATTGTCTACAAGACACCTTGCGCAAAGGGATATTATCACTCCTATACAGAGGCATCTGCATCCAGCAGATGGAAGCATGAAGTGCTTTCAAATCTCCTTATAGCTAGCTGCATTGACCCTGCCCTTGATAAAACACAGTGGACCAACACCAGCAGCTGACATGGCACCCCAAACCATCACTGACTGTGGGTACTTGGCACTGGACTTCAGGCATTATGGCATTTCCCTCTCCCCAGTCTTCCTCCAGACTCTGACACCTTGATTTCTGAATGACATCTAAAAGTTGCTTTCATCCGAAAAAAGTACTTTGGACCACTGAGCAACAGTCCAGTGCTGCTTCTCTGTAGCCCAGGTCAGGCGCTTCTGCCGCTGTTTCTGGTTCAAAAGTGGGTTCATGCTTCCATCTGCTGAAAAGCTTTATGAAGATGAAGATTTCATTTTTCAGCATGACCTGTCACCTGCTTACAGTGCCAAAACCACTGGTAAATGGTTTACGGACCATGGTATTACTGTGCTCAATTGGCCTGCCAACTCTCCTGAACCCCATAGAGAATCTGTGGGATATTGTGAAGAGAAAGTTGAGAGACGCAAGACCCAACACTCTGGATGAGCTTAAGGCCGCTATCGAAGCATCCTGGGCCTCCCTAACACCTGAGCAGTGCCACAGGCTGATTGCCTCCATGCCACGCCACATTGAAGCAGTCATTTCTGCAAAAGGATTCCCGACCAAGTATTGAGTGCATAACTGAACATAATTATTTGAAGATTGACTTTTTTTGTTTTAAAAACACTTTTCTTTTATTGGTCGGATTAAATATGCTAATTTTTTGAGATAGGAAATTTGGGTTTTCATGAGCTGTATGCCAAAATCATCAATATTAAAACAATAAAAGGCTTGAACTACTTCAGTTGTGTGTATTTGAATCTAAAATATATGAAAGTCTAATGTTTATCAGTACATTACCGAAAATGATGAACTTTATCACAATATGCAAATTTTTTGAGAAGATCCTGTATGTGGCCCTCAGTATATGTAGCCAGGTGTATATGTGTCCCCAGGATATGTAGCCAGGTGTATAGATGTCCCCAGAATAGGTAGCCAGGGGTTTTAGATGTCCCTAGTATATGTAGCCAGGTGTATAAATGTCCCCAGTATATGTAGTCAGGTCTATAGATGTCCCCAGAATAAGTAGGCAGGTCTATAGTAGTCCCCAGAATAGGTAGCCAGGTGTTCCCCCAGCAGGAGGGAAGGCAATGCCAAGAAGGGGGAGCAGCTGGCACAGCAGCGGGGAAGGGGGACGTCACCCCCACTTTCCCTCACTTAGGGCTCCCCCTCCCTCGTTCCCCCCCTCTAGATAAGAGCGGCTGGCAGCAGGCGGCGGCAGAACATTTCCTCTATTCCTAGGCTAGACCAGAGTAGCGACGCACAGATCTCCCTCCCGCGCCAGGAGTAGAGGAAGTGTTCTGCCGTCTCCAGCCGCTCATATTTGGAGGGGGGAGTGAGGGAGGGGGAGCCCTAAGGTAAGGGAAGGGGGGGGCATCCCCCCCTTCCCCGCTGCTGTGCCTGCTGCTCCTCCTTCTCTGTGCTGGGAAATAATAAAAAAAAGACACCTCACAGTTACAGCATGGCTGGGCGTCCCTAGGGACCCAGCGCCCGGGGGCACATGTCCTACCCCGCCCTCCCCAAACTACGCTCTTGCTCCTATACACCATTCTAAACCAGTCCCCCATGGGTATTCACACACACTCCAACAGCCATCGTAATAAACATTAAGAACTATCATCCCACCCAAGCAATGAGAACAATGTTTAAGGCCTAACACTTTCAGGGATAAAAGTCAAGTGTTACACAGTAACATGGTTATATTGTTTCCTTAGTCCAAGTAAATGGGTGTTGTGTCTTGTGTGGCAATACATAAAAAGTAGTTATTGAATCACATCCTGAAAATTGGTTTCAATGAGCAGAGACCACAAGAGACCTACTGTAACTACAGAAGGAAGCACATTTCTTGCCTAAAGAGAATCTGTATTGTTAAAATCGCACAAAAGTAAACATACCAGTGCGTTAGGGGACATCTCCTATTACCCTCTGTCACAATTTCGCCACTCCTCGCCGCATTAAAAGTGGTTAAAAACAGTTTTAAAAAGTTTGTTTATAAACAAACAAAATGGCCACCAAAACAGGAAGTAGGTTGATGTACAGTATGTCCACACATAGAAAATACATCCATACACAAGCAGGCTGTATACAGCATTCCTTTTGAATCTCAAGAGATCATTGTGTGTTCTTTCCCCCCTGCAGTTCTCATGCACTGAAGTTTCAGGCTGCTCGTTTCTTCCTGCAAACAGCTTTGCCCTTGTCTGTAATTCCTCAGTATGTGAAAGCCCAGTCAGCTCAGAGGACGATTTATCCAGCTTGTAAAAGATAAGAGAGAAGAGAGAAGCTGCCCTAATCTAAATAATACACAAGCAGTGTGCATAGAGGGGCCTGGAAGGGAGAGTTCATAGCAGAACCACAACACTGAAGAACTTGGCAGCCTTCCAGACACAGGCCGACAAGTCTGACAGGGGAAAGATACATTGATTTATTACAGAGACTGTGATAGTAGAAAGTGCTGCAGTAAGCCAGAACACATTAGAATAGCTTTTGGAACTTGTAGGATGATAAAAAACAGGATGCAATTTTTGTTACGGAGTCTCTTTAAAGGAGAACTGTAGTGAGAGGTATATGGAGGCTGCCATATTTATTTCCTTTTATGCAATACCAGTTGCCTGGCTGCCCTGCTGATCCTCTGCCTGTAATACTTTTAGCCATCGGCCCTGAACAAGCATGCAGAAGATCAGGTGTTTCTGACATTTTTGTCAGATCTGACAAGATTAGCTGCAAGCTTGTTTCTGGTGTGATTTGCACTACTGCAGGCAGATAGCTCAGCAGGGCTGCCAGGCAACTGGTATTGCTTAAAAGAAAATCAATATGGCAGCCTCCATATCACTCTCACTACAGTTCTCCTTTGAAGGAACACACCGGCTTCTTCCCTTAAAAGAAAGCAATATATTCACTATTTCAGCTATTGTTTCAGCTCAACAAAAACACATAAACAAATGCTGAAAATAGTTTTGAAAACAGACAATTTTTAATCTTCAACTTCAGAGTTTAAAGCGTTCACTGAGCATAAAGTATGGTTTATATCTGGATAAATGCATCAGACAGACAGGGCAGTAGTTTTGTGATGAAAATGGGTGGTAGGAGCTCATCTATTTCAGTAGCATCAAGGACTGATGGCACACTAGGACTAAGGCTACTTTCTCAGCCACAGGAGGCTGAAAGCTGAATTCACTGCCTGGATTGGATAACTAGAATCAGGAGACCTATGTCTGGATTAAAACCAGGAAAAAGACCAGTGAAAATATCCATAAATTTAGATCATAATCCTGATCCCAAACAAAAGCCAGAAGACATAAAAACTAGGCAGTAATAAGGAACTTTACCTAGCGCATGCCTATGTACAGTATACCACAATAGTTACCCACCTCACTAGGAATAGGTAAGTGCTTATGAGGCTAGGTTCACAGTGGGTCATTATTGTCCTGGATTATAAAGTTTTATAACGCAGTTTACCACACTGCAATGTTAAGGCTAATCGACATTCACAGTGCGACGTTAACGTTGAGTTGTAAATGTTGCATTATGGAAACGCATTGCGTAGTGCATTAGCTCTAAATGTAGATGTTAACAGATACAGGGAGGCATGCTTTTCATTGCCTATATGCTTCACTGTATCTACTGTATGCAACGGTAATGCAGCGTTTATGTGCATGGCAACTTTTTGGGTGCGTTGCTTTGTAATTATGCATTGCGCATGACCTGGTTTGAGATGCAGCAATGCCCGTGACCTAGTAATACGAGCCATAATTTATTAATATAGGAAGTGTGTTACGTGAACACGGGGAGCACATGACCTGGAATGAGATGCAGCAATGCTTGTGACCTAGTAATATAAGACATCATTTAGTAATTATGCATTGCGACTTTAACGTCGCATTGCAACACACCGCCCCACTGTGAACATAGTGTGAAAGACACAAGCTTGGCTGGAAGCAAGTCTGGAGCTAAAGAAGTGAAGCTTTAAATAATACTGGAGGAATACAGATCCTGCTGGCTGTTAGTTACAGTATCATTTTATTCACTAATTGTGCATTGGTAATGCTAACAGACAGCCCAGCTGGTTAAAGTAAAGTAAAAGCTCAATAAATTACCTTTTTCTATCTCGCTGTCATTAGTATAAATCTGACAGTTCTCACAGTCTTGGACAACTGTAAATCTTCATGGGAATCTTCAGCTTAGGAATTGCTTTATTTTTTAAATGCACTCTTTGGATAACAGTGGCACAATGCAAGTACCAGAATAATTCCACACAAGTAGGAAAACTGGCCATTATCTTTTTAAAAGTCCTTTCCAAGAAGTGCTTTTGAAAAGAATAAAGGACATGTTGAGAACTTAAAGGGAACCAAAACTAAGAGGGATATGGATGTTTCCTTTTAAAAAATACCATTTGCCTGACAGTCCTGCTGATCTCTTTGGCTGCAGTAGTGGCTGAATCACACACTTGAAACAAGCATGCGGCTAATGCAGATTCTAGATGTAATCAGAAGCGCTTCATAGTCAGGGCCGGATTTGTACTCTTTACCACCCTAGGCCACTGTCACCAGCCGCCCCCTTCAGTATAGGTAGTGAGATGACCACTCCCCCCCTTCCCTCTAGTATAGGTAGCCTGATGACTGCCCCAGTATAGGTAGCCATATGACTCCTCCCCCCTTTACCTCCAGTATAGGTAGCCAGATGACCCCTCCCCCTTCCCTCTAGTATATGTAGCTAGATCACTTCTTCCCCCTTTTCAATGCAGTATAGGTAGCCAGATGACTCCCTTAATCCCTCCTTTTCCCAAGCCCCACCTTGCAGTATAGGTAGCCAGCTCACCTTCACATCACAGCAGCCATCAGTGTCACTCATTTCTCTGCTCGTCTCCAGTGCAGATTCTTCCTCTTCCTTTCCTTCTCCAATGCTGACCAAGTCCATAGCTGCCGGCCACAATGCAAACGTGCACAGAGAGCAAGGTGGCTGCTGCACAGACTGCTAGCAGTAGAGTACCGCAGTCAGGCACTAGCCTGTTCTACCTGCATTGCAGCATTTGCAAGCTTGCAAATGCTGCACCAGTTTAGCCTGCTGCTTTGGTGCCCCTGCTCCCGTGGTGCCCTAGGTCATGGCCTAGGCGGCCTTGGCCTAAATCCGGCCCTGTTCATAGTGTAAAACAGTCAGGAAGTTTATTCAAATGCTTAAAAGTTCTACTTACAAAATTTAAAATCATGTATCGCATATCAACAGTAGGGAATCGGCTCCCCTCCTCAACATGCAGTCTATGACGTGCTTCTAGAATCTGGCCCATAGAGTCATGATTTTAGAAAGAATGATTGCGACCATGGAGGACCGGATGCTCCAGTTCAATAAGACCTGGGCCCATATGCAATTGACCTTTTCTCTTGAGTTTTCTCCTAGGTGATATTTTTAAACTTGTCAATAAAATTCATTTTAAGCCACCAGAAAGCTTTAAAGAGACTCTGAAGTCTCGTTTTTCACCTCTTTTCTTCATATAATCCTGTTCTGCATGAATGCCCCAATAGATTTGCCGCATCCCCCCGGCAGATGGGTGATTTATTACTGTTTTTACAGCCCTGCAAACCTCCAGAACTTCTTTTCCTGTAGAAGCTGACTGCTGCCTCTCCCCACCCCTCTCAGTCTTCTTTCACTGAGAGGGGCGAGGAGGAGGCGGAGGTCCGCGGAGATTGATTGCGGAGGAGGCATAGCTACAGCTCAAAGCTCAGCCTCGCCAGGAAGAGCTCTGCGTGTCAGGGCAGCATGATCTGCGACCTGCAAAGTCGTAGAACTTTGCAGGTCAATTACAAAGCAATAAATCACCCATCTGCCGCGGGAATGCGGCAATTCAAGGGGGGCATTCATGCTTAACAGGAATTTATGAAGAAAAGAGGTAAATAACGAGACTTCAGTGTCTCTTTAAAATACTAAACACTACGCACGGTGGCATAGTGGTTAGCGCTCTCGCTTTGCATCGCTGGGTCCCCGGTTTAAATAAAATTTATTGCATGCAATGTATGTTTGTAATATATTGTTTGATGGTCAGGTAGATTTTGTTTCTACTCTTGTTTTTGTTTATTTGCTTCTCATCTTTTTCTTGTTTGTTTCGCTTTCTTCTCTTTTCCTATTGTCTTTTTTTTTTTTTTTTTTATTAATGCTGTGAATCTTTGGCCCCCTACGTGGCGATATTGTGTGCCAATGCTTCTTTGCAATTGAAAATGTACCAAAAGATAGTTAGTTCTAATCTAACAATGTGTTCAGTACAGGAGGTGCCAGGACACATTCCAGGACTTTCAGAACAATAACAGTTTCCATTAAATAGGGAACAGGTCACTGGAAGTCCAAGTATAGTCTTATACTTGCGCAGTCCATGGTATGACACTCATACAAGCCAACAGAAATCTCATCATGTGATTGACACCTATCATTCCCCCACAGCACACCTACAGTGGGATGTGACTCATTAATGCTTGTTGTAAGATGTATCCGTTGTTTTATAAAGTAGCTTACGTCTGTTTAGGGCTTGCTTCTGCCCATAGCTTGCTTCCATAGCTTAGCTCACCTTATTTGTGCTTACTTATTATTGCAACACAAGCTTCTGTTACTTTACCGCTCCTTCAAGATAGGTAGTCATATTCCTATTTCCTGATTTGCTGTAACCAAGGTGACTGCTAAATGAACACCTTGGCCCATATGCAATTCACCTTTTCTCCTGAGATTTCTCCTAAGTGATATTTTCACACCCTGGGCCATATGCAATTCACTTTTTCACCTGAGTTTTCTCCTAGGAGATACATTTTCAACTTCTTTTTAAAATAACTTTTCAACATTTTACAAATGAAAAAGTACTAAAAAGTAGATGAAAATGTAAATGTAAATTATTTTGAGTATTTTCTTGCATGCTTGTGGTTTAAAACGGATTTTATTGACAAGTTTTAAAATATCACCTAGGAGAAAACTCAGGTGAAAAAGTGAATTGCATATGGCCCCTTGTCATAAAATGCCATTTGAACCACCAGCAAACAAGAAAATACTCAAAATAATGTTGATAGTACTTTTTTCACCAACTTTTAGGTACTTTTTAAATTGTGAATTGCTAAAAGTTATTTTAAAAAGAATAAGAAAATTATCTCCTTAGAGAAAACTCAGGAGAAAACATGAATTGCATATGGGCCTGTAATGAATAGCAGAGACGCCGCCGCGCGGTCTAGCGGCAGGGCGGCTATCTCCGCGTTCAGGCCGGCGGTTTCCACGCAGCAACATGTCACTGGTTCGCCTGGTTCTTCTAGTGCACACAGATGGAGAGCTACGCGCGCGCATGTGCCAGGCGACAGGACCTTTATGCCAGCAGAAGAGGAATCAACTGATCAGGCCGATCAGCTGACTCCAGCTGGACTCCGGATTGGCTGAGTGGCTGGGGCGGTGCTGCGGAGCGCTGCAAGTATATATCGGACTTGCTTGTCAGTTGCAGGTTGTCTGCCATTGCGAATACTAACGTGTGAGCACTCAGACCTCAGTCAGATCCTACAGTGTGTTAGAACCAGTTGGAACTGGGAATTCACACTTAGCCAGATTCCGCTCTTGAAGTTTACTGTGTCATTACTGTGTTATTCTTTAGACCAGTTCCGGGGTGTTGAGACCAAGGACCTCACACCCAAGTATAGGATTACTGTGTCATTACTGTGTTATACTTTAGACCAGTTCCCGGGTGTTGAGACCAAGGACCTCACACCCTAGTATAGGATACTGTGTTATACTTTAGACTAGTTCCCGGGTGTCGAGACCAAGGACCTCACACCTCAGACTAGGATTGTGCTTATTGATATTTGTTATGACCTCTGGCTCTGTTGACCTCTCTCTTGCTTTCTGATTCTGTACCTCCGCCCATCTGTCTACCAGTTGCCAACCTTGCCTATACCCGGTTACCGAATCAGCCTTCTGTCTCTGTACCTTATCTGCTCGTGTGTTGCCGACCTGGCCTGTCTGACCCTTCTGGCTGTCACTCATCCCTCGAGTGATCAGTCTTACTGTACTACTCGTGACACTAACACTCCAGGTGTCAATAAGCTGCAAGGGCTACCTGCTCCTCAGGAAGTACTTCTTGCAGTTCAGTCAGGGAGCTCTACCCCATAGGAGTCCACTGGCTGCAGTACAGTCTGATTCCCAATCCATCAAGGAATCCTTGGCTGCAGTACAGTCTGTCTTTCTTCCGCTTCAGGAGGTCAGCTTGAGTACAGCCAGTGGCCATCTGCACCTCAGGGGTCCACTGGCTGCAGTAGAGTCTGTATCTCTCGCTCCTCAGGAGATAACCTTTCTTACTGCTGCACCAAACACTTTACCACATTAGGTGTCCTGTGTGAAGCTATACTGGTATTATTGGTGATTCTGCAGATCACACATAATCGGGTATAGCGTCTGTAATATTGGTGATACTGCAGATCACCTATAATCAGAAATCCTCTGTGTGCTGACACCAATCGTTACAGGGCCCTTTTTCTCCTGCGTTTTCTCCTAGGTGATATTTTTAAACTTGTCAATAAAATGCATTTTAAGCCAGCAGAAAGCAACAAAATATTGTGTTAGTACTTGTTCACCTACTTTTTGGTACTGTTTAGTTGAAAAGTGCTGGAAAGTTATTTTAAATCGAAAATGAAAAATTATCTCCTAGAAGAAAAATCAAGTGAAAAAGTTATTTACATATGGCCCTGTATTGTTGATTGATGCCAATAAATTCCTTAACTGCTTTGAGCATCTATGGTCAATATATATCTGCTGAAACTGTGTGAATTTCCAACTGATAGAGACGAGGGGCCTTATGCAATTCATTTTTTCACCTGCGTTATCCCCTAAGAGATAATTTCATCTTCTCTGTAAACTACATTTTCAGCATTTTACAGTTGAAAAAGTACCCAAAAGTTGGTGAAAAAGTACTTTCAAATTTATTTTGAGTATTTTCTTGCTTGCCGGAGACTTAAAAGGCATTTTATGACAAGTTGTAAAAATATCACATAGGAGAAAACTCAGGAGAAAAAATGAATTGCATATGGGCAGAAGTGTGATCATTAATCACTGGTGCTGAATGGTGTTTACCAGAAGGGCCAAACAAAAATTACAGTATCCATTCAAAATATTCACTCAGTTGCGTACCTATAAAAATGGCACAGGAAAACCTTCTACTACATAGAGTTGGCAAAACTGGACAAAAAACATTCTATCATTTGTGGCCACCATTACACATATGACCAATGATCATATCAGTTGTCCAAATGGAGTTATGTGGTGAAGTTAGGGAGGGAGAGACAGGCAGTTTCAGAGAAAACAGGCATGTTAAAGCCATACATTACCATTATAAATTGGTGACATGTACAGCACAATATTCTCCCTGTTTTACTTAAAGGGACTCCGAGCTCAGAAAAAAAAGGAAAGTTGTACTCACCAGGGGCTTTTTCCAGCCCAGTGCTGGTCGGGAGGTCCCACGCCGGCGTCCTGGCTCCTCTCCTTCTCCCCGCTCCGGAATGGCTGGCAGGCCGCAGCCCGGGCGACACTCTCCCGAGTGTCGGGCTGCTTCTTCCGCATATGACGCGGATTACGTCACACGCCGGCTGCCTCGCGTCATCACGGCGGCCGGCGTGAAAGTACTGCGCATGCGCGAACAAAGCGCGCATGCGCAGTACTTTCACGCCGGCCGCCATGATGACGCGAGGCGGCCGGCGTGTGACGTAATCCGCGTCATATGCGGAAGAAGCAGCCCGACACTCGGGAGAGTGTCGCCCGGGCTGCGGCCTGCCAGCCATTCCGGAGCGGGGAGAAGGAGAGGAGCCAGGACGCCGGCGTGGGACCTCCCGACCAGCACTGGGCTGGAGAAAGCCCCTGGTGAGTACAACTTTCCTTTTTTTTCTGAGCTCGGAGTCCCTTTAACAGCATTTTGCCACAAACTTACTTTAATGATTTAAGTTGAAAACTACCATGGAACTAGACAACATAAAAAAACAAAAACAAAAGACTTTCACTCCTAAGATCTTTTTAAGCTTGTCTTAAGCATTTCCATTATGACATACATATTAATGCAAAGCAGATTATCTTGCTTCAGTAACAAGACCTTGCTAAGTACTTTTTAATTTAAATAGTGACAGACAATTAACAACCACTCTCTGAATAAACAGCTTTTTTTAACGTTGGTTAGATAAGAAAGTACATTCTTTATTATATATTACAGGCTCCACTCTGCATATAGAGCTAAACAAATTTACATGTCACGCATTGAACAAAAAATGCAAATAATAATGCATTCACACTTTAAGGACAGTGTAGTGTAAATCATGAATACAGGATTAAATATCCAAAAAGATGAAAGCCGGCCATATCTGTGTCATACACCCGAAGCTCAGGATTAAGGATGATCGGAACAGGCGATTTCCAATATCGCGGTAATTCCGCATTTCGCCGTAACGAAATTCCGTCACCGCTACATTCCGGCAGATCCCCGCGGTATTCTGCGGAATTCCGCATTCCGGCGGAACCATTACCACAATGTTAAAGGTAGAAAAAACAATGTTTTGTAAAAAATAATACCTTTTAAATGTTAAAGGGAACCTAATGGATGTTTCCTTTTAAACAAATACCAGTTCCCTGGCAGTCCTGCTGATAACTTTGGCTTTAGTGGTGGCTGAATCACAATCCTGATTACAATTTTTTTTTGGAGCAGCAGAAGTTGTCGTAGACCATGGGACCTAGAGGTGGTTTCACGGCGGTCATCACAATTATTTTTGGATCAGCAGGAGTTGTCGTAGGCCATGGGACCTAGAGGTATTTTCAATTTTTTTTGGAGCAGCAGGAGTTGTCATAGGCTATGGGACCTAGAGGTGGTTCCACGGCAGTCATTACAGCAAAATTTTAATTTAGTCTGTCTAATCTTCATCATGAATCAGTGAGAGGGGCCTTGTAATTATCACTGATCCATGACTCGTTCATTTTTATGAACGTTAGTATGTCCACATTGTCTGTGGACAGACGGGTCCATTGGTCAGTGACCACCCCACCTGCAGCACTAAATACTCGCTCAGAAAGAAAACTGGCGGCGGGGCATGCAAGAACCTCCAGTGCATACTGAGTGAGTTCAGGCCAGGTATCCAGTTGTTTTGTCCAATACTCCATGGGGTCATCATTACTCTCCATATTGTCTGGAGCACTGGCCGACCCCAAGTAATCATTCACCATACGGGCCAGCCGCTGGTGGTGACTACTTTGCCCACTGGTGGTGCTGCTGCTTGAAGGAGTATCTGGCATTGGCTGATAAAATTCCTTCAACATACTCAGCAGGTTCACAAATTGGCTATTGGTGCTGCTGCTGGGAGTGGGACCACCAGACCTTTGCTGAGTATGATGAGGCTTGGTAGCTTAGGCCTGGGATACAGGTTCAGGAAACGTATCTTCTACCCAATGAAGAAGGGCATCCCGGATGTGGCTCATCCTACCGTCTGCTTGGGAGGGGGGTATAAACTGCCGCATTTTCCCCTTGCACCGTGGATCTAAGATGGTGGCCACCCACATGTCGAGCCTTGATTTTAGAGTTTTGATCCGGGGTCCTTGCAGAGGCACTGGAGCATATGCCCAGCCATAGGGAAGAGACGTCTGCCATTAATACAGCTCCAGCTCCACATCATAATCTTCTTCCCACCCCTGGACAATGGGCTCTTCCACTTCCACAAGCTCTGCCTCCTCATCCAGGACTTGAGCATGCTCACTCACTCCCCCACTTGACTGACCACTGTTCAGTAGGGCTCCCCCCCCTGTCCGAGCACTTTGTCAAGAGCCTTGTCCAGTATGAAGAGAATAGGGAGCACTTCTGATATGCTGTAGTGCTCCTCACTGACCAATTTTGTTGCCTGCTCAAACGGCTCCAAGACTTTGCAGACCTGTCCAATCAGCTGCCACTGGTCCCCAGTAATGTAGTCCAGTGGCCCTGTTCTGGAGGAAGATGTCTGAGACAGGTATAGCCTGACCATCATTCACTGCTCCCACAACCTCTCCAGCATGTGGAGGGTGGAGTTCCACCACGTCAGACAATCAGAAATAAGCCTGTGCTGCGGCAGGCTATGGCGGTGCTGCAGCAGTTTCAAAGCCGCGGTGGCCGTTGCGGAGCGCCGGATGTGGGCGGAAACTTTTCATGCTGAGGCCACAGTGTCCTTCAACCCATCAAAAGTTCGTAGAGATTTTTGGACTACAAGGTTGAAGACATGGGCCAAGCAAGGTAAGTGAGTGTAGCCACCTTCAGAAATGGCAGCCAGCATGTTGGCACCATTATCAGACACCACTACACCTGTCTCCAGTTTTCAGGGGAAAAGCCACTGCCGAATCTGATCCTGTAAGGCTGCAAAGATTACAGATCCAGTTTGCTTGTTCTCTTCCATGGATTCGAGTTTCAGCACTGCTTGGCATCAATGGTGCTGCAGACCAGTGTAGGAGCGGGACCACTTACTGGGAGGCTCAGCAATGGCGGACTGGCCTTGGACAGAACAGGCAGCAGAGGGAAGTAGAACAGGCCTCCCCTTCAACCCACATGGCGGCACCACCAGCAGCAGCTGAGATGCTCCAGATCTTGCACCCTCCTCAGCAGCACCATGGAGGGTGATCCAATGGGCGGTAAAAGTTAGATACTTTCCCTGCCCATGCCTGCTGCTCCAGCCATCCATAGTGAAGTGCACCCTGCCACCGACAGCGTGATCCATAGACCGGCCGACCCACTCCACAATGTGCTGGTGAAGAGCAGGGATAGCACTCCTTGCAAAATAATGGCGGCTGGGAATCCGCCACTGTGAAGCAGCACTGTTCATCAGTCTGCGGAAGGGGGCACAGTCCAAAAACTGGTAGGGCAGCAGCTGTTGGCCCAAAAGCCTTGCCAGGAGCGCATTATTTTTCACAACAAACGGATAAGTTGCAGGGAGCATCCGCTTCCTCTGCAACATTTCTGCCACAGAGGCCTGATGCTGGAACACTGGTGATTCAGAGAAAACCAACACGGGTGATGATGAGGTGCGTGCCGAGGTCTGGAGTCCTCTTCCAGCCTGGCATGCAGAGGGAGTTGAACTAGAATGGGACTGAGCAGGTTGGATAGGGGCAGGACGACTAGAAAAAGAAGAGGAGAGTCCTGTTGGTGCTGCTTTTCCTCCACCCATCTTATTGTAATTCTTTACATATACGAACTCCCGTCTGTGGTGGTTGCGCAGATGGCTTATTAGCCCTGAAGTGCTGCCTGATTTGCCTCTGCTCACCGATTTACGGCACACAGAACAGACTGCCCTGGTTTCATCCTCTTCCAGAACAGTAAATTAATTCCATGCAGGGGACGTGCGTGCATGTGGAGCAGTAGTGCGACCTGTTCTAGCACGTCGATGCTCAGCATTGGACTGGTGGGTACTGACAGGCGGGAAAGCACTTGCAGGCTGCTGGCCCACCGTCTGCTCTGTTTCTCCATGCTGCTCACGCCTGCTAGTGCCTAACCCGCCAGATGGCAACCACAGTGGATCAGCCACCTCATCATCCAAAACATCATCCAGTTCAACCAAATCACTGGAACCCATAAGTGACCCTTCTGGACCCTCCACCTGGCCACGAAACACCTCTGTAGTTTACTGGTGGTGATGTAGATTGGTGGTGACACAAGCTCCCAGTTGTGATGGATTACTGGATGGAGAAAACACAGGGGCCATTTCTGTCACCACAGAACCCACCACTTCTTGGGACCTTGGTCCCATGGTCTCCTCCAATGCCTCATCCCAATCCTTCTGCACATCTTTCTCATCGACATAGCTTTAATTCTGGAGGAGAGTACTGGGAGGAAGCAACCTCGTCAAGAGAAGCAGCTGTGGTCGGGTTCTGGTCATGAGGAACCTGGCCACTACTGGTGCTGCTGCCACTAGCTTCAAGTTCCTCACACTGGGTAGAGGGTTCCTGATCAAAATAATCAACTACCCTGTTCGCCTGCTGCTCTGTCAAAATTTTCCTGCATGCGAACACAGGGAAGACATCTCTGATCAGGGCGGAACGCTTCCTGCTGCTACTGCTACCTTCAACTTGATCACGTACTTGACGTGATCCACCAACACCACCATCACTCCATTTTCTTTTAGGAGTGGCAGGACATTGCTGCTGCTTTCGCTCCATTGTTTTGGGGCCAAAAACTTTATCGGGGAAGGGGTATGAGCGACAGAACCAAAGTAAAATAAATCCACCTATCTTGAAATAAAAAACAGATATGAAAATAAGGAGGTGAAATAAAGAAAATAAAGAAAAAAAAAAAAAAAAGAACTTAGGAAAAAAAAAAAAAAAAAACTTGCACTACACTCAACTAATCAATCACCACCTAACTCTCTCACTCTGTCAAACACTAAGCCTGCGGCCTGGCTGGCTCTGTCTAACCCTCTCCACACAGCAACTACTAGTACACTACACTACAATCTATCACTCAAACTAACAATCATCTGTCACTCTGTCACAAATACACCTAGCTACTACTAATAATAGCTCACACTCAGTCTAATTCTTTCTCACAGTCTTTAAAAGACTTTTGTTTTATATACAATATTTAAAAAGACTATTGTTTTATGTTGAAACAACTAATATGGGTCTGTCTCTCCTCTCTCTCCAACACCAGACTGAAACCCACAAGCTTCGTGACTGTCACACCTCTCTTATATACAAAATGGGTGGGATAACTGATGATAGGTAGCTAGGAGCTGGTTGCTAATGTAGGATTGGTTGGTTTTTGTTAAGACTAATTGGTGCAGAAATTCCGTTTTTAATGCAGAAATCAGCATGTTTTAAGCTTCTGTGAGGAGTCTATCCCTTCTGATCCTTCTGATTGGCTAATGCAGCTTTTACACGCTTCTGATTAAATTCCGGCGGAATTCCGCATAGAAATTGCGGTATTTTGGATTAGCGCTATAGCTTTTCCGTTCCGGTGAAATTGTCAATTTCCAACCGGAATCGCGGAAATCTCCATTCCGCGGAATCAGACAAGCATCCCTACTCAGGATTTACACTTTTGGGAACACAAGGTTGAAAGGAATGATTTTAATAGTTCCATACATTGTCCTTAAAGCCCAAGTTCATACACATTTTTTATAATTACAGTTCACTAACACATTTTTTTTTATCCAAATGTTCGGTTCTAAGCTTACAGTTGTCACAGAAATGGATTAAAATGTAACGGGGCCCTAGGCAAAGTAGTAGATTTGGGGCCCCCTTTTGGTCCTTTTGGTAGGCTGAAGTGGAAAGAGGTCAAAGAAGGTGGCAGGTGGGCCCCTTGACACCCACTTGGTTGCCTGAGAGCCGACTCTGTGTTAAAGTCAGCAACCAAGCTACTATTGAAAGTTTCGACAAAGAGGCCTCTACTGCTGGTTGTATTAAAAGTAGATTTTGATTTAAAATTGCCAAGTCGTCTGGGTCTATTATTGTGGCAGGGTTGTTTTCCATTGCATTGATTTTCTTAGGCTCTCTGAGAAAAAAATCTAGTGAGGGCTAATTTTCTAGTGAATCTCTGTGTGTTAACAGATACAGTAACTGGTGTGGATCGGCTTAAGTTGGGGACAAAAAAAGAGACCTTTTTTCAAGGACTCCTGGCTCTGAATGTTTTACTTCACCTTTAGAGAGATTAAAATTTCAATTATTTTAATGGCTCTGATTTTTTTTTTGCTCTGCCCTCTGTTACCTCATCTAGTTTTTCTTCTTTTTCCATCTCTGTGAAGGTCCTCTTGGTCCTCTAAAAAACAAAGTCATCGTGGGTTTGAGATTGGACAATTTCAGTAGGATGGCGGTGGTTGTGAGTTGGGGGGGGGGGGGGGTTAATTCTAAAAAAAATCAAGGAAGATGAGGATGTGCTTGACATGGAGGAACAAAGTTCTGTATCAATGTTATCTGGACTGGGCTTTCCAGGCTCATAGGAGTCTGATGGTGGAACTTGTGTGTTAGCAGAAGGCAAGAATCTGCAACCTGATTTTATATTGGTTACTAATTCTACGAATTCTAAAGGTAGAGTAATACTTATGGTTTACTCAGAGTTAGTTGTTGTATATCCATGGTCCTGTTGGACCAAATGACAAGGTGAAGAACTGGAAGGATTTAAATTAGAAAACCCACTGGCGTGGGATTGCGATGATGTGGAAGTGACAGGCAAAGGGACCTGGGACACAATCAAATAGATTGTACTATTCCCAAAGTTACAGAGGTTAACAAAGATAAATATAATGATAGGGACATCAAATTTATTACCACATTCAATGGGCAGACAAAAGAAATGAAAACAAAAATAGTAAAAACATACTCTCCAATTCCACTTCAGGACCCTTTCCTGAAAAAAGTTCCCCCAGCTCACTCAAAGTTCACATTCAGAAAAAATATCCGAGCGTCATATACGTTGAAAATAATAATTTAACAAATAATAATAGAACTGCAACAGAAATCCCATAACATCAGTAGGAATAATGGGAGCATTCAAATGTTCCACCACTAGATGTCTCTGCTGTGTATCTATCACTCTAAAGCTCAACACACATCATACAATCTTGGTTGTACAGATTTACCAAATCTATGTAGTATAAGGGCCAACAGATTGAAAATACCTTTAATGATTGATTGGATAAGCTCTTATACTACATGAAAGTGGTAAGATTGAACAACCAAGATTGTATGGTGTGTGTTGAGCCATAGACAGAGAAATATTGTTTCTTTCACCAACCAGTGAGTGGCCAATCAAGTCTCTCCTAACTTGTTCTAGTGAATATGTAATCTATGTACTCCAATTCCTTTGTGGCATTTTAGAAATTAGCTTAAACAAACATCTACATAACTTGTACAACAATACACCAACAATAACAATGACAGTTTCTAAACCAAAAAAATCGTTTAGAAACTCACAGCGTATACAAAACTTTTCACAATACCACAACAAAGACACTTCCAGTTACACCAATTGAACTAATTCCTGTGGCTAGCTCAGATACACAGATACACTAGCTTGTGCAACAGAGAAACTTTCTGGATACATAGATTAGGAACACTGCACCCCGAAAGACTCAGTAATTGTATTGTTCATGGTCACGAACACATTCGCGAAACTGATCATTCGCGCAGTGCTACATTGACTTTAATGCCTGACAAACATCTAAAACCTTCATGGCATCTCTGCAGTCACAATTTCTTAAAAAAAAAAAAAAGGTGTACAAAGTGTCCAAAAACACGAACAGTGGCTAGGCAGAGACTGGGGGCTCAATAGCCAAATATTCACCCAAAAATACGTATTTTGTGCAAATTTTAAATGGTTTTTAAAGGAATCTCAATGGCCGCTGACTTTAGCGGTTAATAGCAAAGCCCCATTACATGCTTGAATAACTAAATTTGTATATGTTAACGAACGCTTTTTTAAAAGTCAGCAAAATGAATTCAGAATTCAGAATGAATGCATCAGAATTCAGAATGGCATTGCTCTGTGACTTGCTATGCTTAGTATAGCAAGTCATGGGCTTAGAATGGGATCTACCTGTTCGGGCACTGATCGTTTGTCGGCAGGGCAGGGATTAACGTGTGGGGCGCTCTTTGTCATTCATTGGCTATAGAAAGGATATGTTTTCCACAGAAACCACATCTTGTCAGTCATGAGAAATCTGGTGAGAAGCCCTACTCACATTCAGAGTGTGGGAAATATTTTATACAGAAACCACATCTTAACAGTCATGAGAGGTCTCTCACCGGTGAAAAGCCATATTCATGTGCAGAGTGTGGGAAATGTTTTGGACAGCAATTAGGCCTTGGCAAACATAAGAGATCTCACACTGATGAGAAGTTCTATTCACATGCATCATGGGAAATGATTTGTACGGAAACCAAATCGTGTCTGTAATGAGAGATCTCATACTGTTAAAAGCCATATTCATGTGCAGACTCTGGGAAATGTTTTGCACAGAAATCAGACCTTGTCAAACATAGGATATCTGACACTGGTGAGCAGCCCTATTGACCTGCAGAGTGTGGGAAATGTTTTGTACAGAAATCAGACCTCGGCAAACATAAGAGATCTCACACTGGTGAGAAGCCCTTTTCATGTGCTGAGTGTGGGAAATGTTTTGTGCAGAAACCACATCTTGTCAGTCATGAGAGATCTCACACTGGTGAAAAGCCCTATTGATATTCTCACATTGTCTTACTATCTCACATTGGTTAAAATTCATCATATGCAAAGTGTGGGAAATGTTTTGCACAGAAAACAGCGCTTGTTTCACATTAATTTAACTGCATTTAAAACAGGCTTTTTCCTCTGGTAGTTTTAAACTCAATTTTCTCAAAAAAGTACATGGTCTTTTTGAAGAAATGTTCCTCTAATTTCTACAGTTCTCCTTAACATACACTGCGATTTTAGCATGTAGGGGTAGCTGTTTTTGGACAATTAAATGTTTTTTTTTTTCAAATGATATGGGATCCCCATCCTGAGTCTCTTTAACCCCTTGTCCCCATACAGGCTGGGATAGCCAGAATGCAGAGCCCCGGGCGTGTTGGGCTCTGCACCCTGAGCTATACCAGCCCGCATGGTCCATGATATGGGGGACTTTGGAAGACAGGGGCAGCCAAGTCCCCCCTCTCCCTCAGAGCCCTTGTCCAATCCATGAACACGGGGCTATTCCTCACCTCTGATGCTAAGAAGAAGGTGGGGGCTGATGATGCCCTGGGGGTCTCATGGTGGCATCTGGGAGTCTCTTAAGAAGATAACCCTCAGAAGTCTGCCCCCTCCCCATGTGAAATGAATATAGAGGTACTGAGTACCCTTTATCCATTTACCTATTTCCACAAAGAGTCAAAATGAGAAAAATCCTTTATTAAACTTAATTATACTTACCTTTAACTAATGATCACACACCAATAACCTTGGAAATGACCCCACACCAATATCTTCTAGATTCCCATAGGTCTGTGAATGAAGCAATGGAGAGCCCTGAAGGGAATTTTAAAGATACTTTATTAGATATACAGTACTTAGGATGGCTAGAGGCCCTGTCCCGTGGGAGTGCCGAGCATCATGTGTGGCGGCGGCCGGCGGGTGCCTTAAGATCTTCAATTAAGTTGTCTAGAGGATATTTGCATGGGATCATTTCTGAGGATTGGCGTCATTTTTTTCCTACACTTTGAAATTAATGGTCCAATAAATAGGTATAGCCATCCTAAATACTGTATATCTAGAGCTAAAGTATCTTTAACCACTTAACCCCCCGTGGTACGAATTTCTCCGTCCCTTTTTTCCCCCCTAAAAAACCAGGGATGGAGAAATCCGTACCTTCCGCGCTACCGCCGCTGTCCGCGCTCCCGCCGCTCGTGCGTGCGCTCCCGCCACTCGTGCACGCCTACATATACAAACATTACATTTACACAATAAATTAACTCATTACCTACCATGTAAATTTAAGCTACCATTAGGTTGATACTTTATCTGTCTTTTAGCTGCATTTAAAAATATTTTTTTTTTCCTATGGTAACTTTAAAATAATTTTTCTCAAAAATGACAAGGTCCTTTTTCCCCCTTGTATCCACTCTCCTCCTTTCCATACTTTGCAAATTTGGTGATTCTAGCCCGCACGGGGCTTTGCTATTAACCGCTAAAGTTGTCAGCCATATAAAATGTAAACATAATAAAGTTGACACTTTATACTTTGAAAAATAATCTGAAGCGCCAACGTGTAGAAGCACATTTTAAAACACATTCATTCAAGATAAAAACTATCCAAAATCCCTGTATTTTGACAGATATTTTATATCTGCTCTCTCTTCTAATCGGTATTTAGTTATATACAGTATTTTTCATTGCTTACAACCTTTAGGGAAATTTTCAGGAAGGCAACCATTTGTGTTCACATGAGAGGCATGAGAAAGCAATCTTATAAGGACAGAGCTGAAAGACTGCCCTGGGAGAAGTAATGGTAAGATGTTAAATCAAAATGTGCATGTGTATAAAAATACTGCAGGTAAAACAAGTATGTTATATTTAGAACTGTAACTTTCTGAATTGTTCTCTTGATGGTATAAAACCCTGCATGGTCAAATCAATAATAAAAAGAAAAAAAGAAAAAGCATATGTTTACAGTCAACTGCTCGAAACCGATTACTGAAATTAGGTGTTCTAGTTAAATATTAAAAAAAATAATCAATAAAGCCTACCAGCATGACTAAATGTTTTTGAGGAAGAACAAAGATCTCACATGTAGCACTTTGAACAATGTGTGATCCAAGGTGTGCTATGTTTCTATTTTAATAACTAATGTATTCCTTCTTATTAAGATACTTTTCTGTGATAAATATTTTTGCAAAATAACTTCTGAACAGATTGCTCTGCAACAACTTTTTAGCAAACAGGGATGGTCAACGAGATACTATCAATTCTGAGTTGATGCAAATGTTATGGTAATTTGATGCATCTTTATGCAGCTTGGAACTGGACCATTTTCAGTCTGAATAAATTTGCATGAAACGAACTGCATCAACACAAAATTAGTTACATCTAATTGAAAAAAAAAAAAAACCTTAAACCATCTGATTGACTGTCTATTAGCAAGCATGCATACTTTAGTACGCAGCACAGGAAGTTTAAAATCCTGCCTAAAATGCACAGTGTCCCAGTTTTACACTGCGTATTGGCGGCAGTGGTGCAGCCCAGAGTACGCGGTAATCCCTGTCTGGCGCTCATTAAGGCTCACTTCCTGTTGGTGAAGCAATTAAATGTGTGGAAACATATTGCTAAAATACGCTTCCACGCATGTGTGATGTTTAGAACTTGCAGCAGTTGTTTTAGAACAGGTATGTTGCCATAGACTTACATGCACGTAGGTTTGCCCTCGAATCAGGGATGCGGCAAAAAAATGTCACTTCCGTTGCATCACGCTGCACTGTGTTCAGACCCGGGACAAGGTCCTCCAGCACCCAAGGCTGAGACACCAAAGTGCGCCCCTCCACCCCTCCCACCCCAGCCATCACACACTGATTGCTATTAGACTAAGAGGGCCACAGGGCCCACAACCTCCCCAACACCTTAATATCTAGTTATCTGGTGTGCAGTCACTGCCATGTATCCCTTTTTCTTATTTCTTTCTGCTTCATACACAATTAGGAATGACAGCTGAATGAATTCTGCGCCCCCTCCTACACTGCGCCCTGAGGCTGGAGCCTCTCCAGCCTATGCCTCGGCCCGGCCCTGACTGTGTTGGTATGAAAGGCCCCTTAGACTTTCATTACCTTGAGGTGGGGCACGGTAAAAATACAGCACCGCCGCAGTGTGAAAGGGCCCTCAAGGTTTCTGTTGAAATCTGAATGAGAGTCATGTGGAATAAAGTGGTACACTAATCCTTACTACCTGACTGAGTGATCAATCACTAGTCAGACTGGATCCTTTCTGCACGCCTCTCGGGTGTCCTTTAAAGTGTACCTGAAGTTACATGTGACATAATAAGATAAACATTTACACATATAGTACTAGCCCAATTAAGAAATGATCTTAAATCTCGCTCTGTTTTCCAGTTCAGCAAGAGTTAAAAAAAGCCTTTGAGTTTTTATCTATGCAAAAGAGCGTGTGGACAGCTTGTCGAATTCGGTCCAGTTTTCAGAAAAATAAATAGTAATTAATATATTTTGAATATTTTCTTGCTTGCTGATGGTTTGTGCTCGTTTCACATATCCGTGTCGCAGTACGCCACCCCTGCCGCACCCCTGTCACAGTGGCCATTAGTCTCAATGCTCCATGAGACATGGCACACTACCCACAGTGAAATACAAGGTGATGGAAGTGGTCACATGGTACCAGTGCTGCAGCACAGCAGGCATTTACTTTGGAGTGTATGGCACCACATCAGTCTATTTAGATTGTTGCGGTGGTCATGCGGCGTGCATGCACTGATCGTGGGAAAACAGTGATGTACTTCCTGTCCAGCAGGGAGCCCGTCACTGTTCAGAGGGTGAAGCTATGCATATTACCCTGTCAGCAAACTCTGCCGCAGGGTAATATGCACAGAGTAATGGTGCAATGTGATTGTCCAGCCCCGGGCTCCCCTGCTGCACCGCACCATTTGTGAAACTTGCCTAAAAGGGCATTTTATTGACAAGTTGTGAAAATGTCACCCAGGAGAACACACAAGAGAAAAAGTAAATTGCATATGGGCCCTTATCTCATAAGTTTATTCTCACATCAAATTCACTTTAAGTAACACTGGGCCTGCTTTATCCAATTCACTTTCCCTCCACGTTTTCACCTCAGTGATATTTTCACATCTTATCAATAAAATGCATTTAAGCCACCAGCAGGCAGCAAGCAAGAAAATACTCAGAATTATTTTGACAGTACTTTTTTAACTACATTTCAGTACTTTTTTAATTGCAGAGTGCTGTAAAGTTATTTTGAACAGAAGATGAAAAATTATTTCCAAGGAGAAAAAGTGAATTGGATCTGCCCCATTGTTTTCAAATAGCGGCAAATATGTTATAAAGTACTGGCATGTGACTGCAACTGTGCCATTGCTTTAATCAGCTGTTCTGAATGTAGAGGTTGTCTTCTGCCGTGACTGTCTGAAACTGGAGTGGGGTCCTTCAGCTGCTACTGTGTCTCTGCCTTTCTTCACAAACGCAGTTGACAATTTAACTACAGTGCCTTGGGAGATGAATGTGTCATAAAAATGGTCCAACAATGTATCTGCACAACAGAGGGGTATTTCTTCTTTCATCAAAGAAATGTATTGCTCCTCCATGACTGAAGCCTTCCAGAAGCCAATAGGATCTTCTGATGGGAAGACTGACGTTTTAATCTACACAACTGCAGTGATTTACAGTATCTTAACTTACTATTAACCTTATACTCTTCCTACTACTAGCTTTCTCTTCAGTATCAGCAATTTTTAGTTTTATCTTTGATAAATTCCATGATAGTGGTCCTATAAATAACATGAGAAGCCTCTCGATGTACCTCAGAGGTTAGCAAAGAAAGGAGAAATAGGTGCATAAGAGGTAGGTGTCACATGTCAGTGTGTTTGATGCAAACATTTCCCTGCATGTGAATTCAGATGTGGAATCGCAGCCTATTGAAATCAATAGGATGCATCCGAATTGCATGCGGGGAAAACAATTGAGACTGCTGCATTTTTTCGGAGATTGCAGGAATTCATGATTGATTGAGTCTTTATATATATGATGTCAGCCTTTGCAATGACACCTGAAATCTTCAGACTCTTCAACAAATGTGCTGGGAAGAATTAGCACATGGGCGAATTAAAATGAACCTCCAGACTAAAAATCTACTCAGCAGCACTGCTAAGGCTTGGTGTTTATTTAACAGTTTCACAGTAGCAGAACTTTGTTTTTCTTACCCAAGCCTCATTTTTAGCTGCACAGAAGCTAAGCTCCGCCTCATCAAATAAATCTGCCCATGGATTTTTCCCCTGATGCTGTGAAAAGTATGATGGGATTTCTGATGTTGTTGTTATCCTTCTGCTGTTTTTGTTGCAAATTTGTTTTTTTGTTTTATTTTGAATTTGAGATCTGAAGCCTAGCAGCTGGTAGGGGTGATCAGGACACAGGACAGTTGGAACTGTGTCTCATGCTCCCTGAAATCACAAACATTTGCCTGTACTTTTAAAACAGGGTGGGTAAGAGATTGTATTACCTATCTTTTTAACATAACTAATGTAACTTAATGACAGTATGTTTGTTTAGGCTGAAGTTCCCCTTTAAAGAGCAATTTCCAGAATTGTTTCTTGAATAGAGTTGAATATTGTGCCATAGGACTAATTCCACATAATCCATCCCTCATCCCAGTTCAGCATCCCTTAGGGTCATTTCACATGGGTTTAATCCACCGTTCAACCACCAAAATGCCAGGAGCAAGCACTTTCCACTAAGTAGTGTTTGTAAAAACACATGTGACAATGGTGGACAAGCGATGCGGCTACTGCCTGGTCAATACCATCCACGCATAAATTCATTACTAAACATACCAAGCAAAATTTTGTCATCTAATAGCAGATAATTATTATTATTTATTAATCTGAATAATTATATATTATCTGAATAGTGTGCGCAGGGTAAGGCAATACCATATACACATATTAATACGGTATAACCATGTAAACCCCAAGGGGTTTTTACCTTGACATACCAGAGTCATTTTCACCTGTCAGCACTCCCCAATAACTTTATTACTACTAATCACACAGAAATGATGTATACCTTGTTTTTTTTATGCCACCAATTAGGCTTTCTTTGGGTAGTACATTTTGCTAAATATTATTTTATTCTAAATGCATTCTAATAATACAAAAAAAAAAAATATTTCTCATTTTAAGCCATTATAGTTTTAAAATAAAACATGCTACCATAATTAAAACCCATGTATTTTATTTGCCCATATATCCCGGTTATTACACCATTTAAATTACGTCCCTATCACAATGTATGGCAACAATATTTTATTTGGAAATATAGGTGTAATTTTTTTAGGGTTTTTTGTGTCTGTTCCATAATTAACAAGCCCTTACGTAGTAAAATGACAATATTATACCCTCATGACTCACATATTTTAAAAAAAAAAGTCCCCAAGGCAACTAATTTATGTATTTTTTTCTGACTTTTTCTATTTTTTCTACAAGTGTGTGTGTGGGAGGGGAGGGGGGGGGGGGGGGCGGCTTTGGAAGTGGAAGGCATTAATTATATTCATTTTTAATAATTAATGTATTGTGTGTGTATTTTTACTTTTTGGCCACTAGATGGCACTGCAAACTCTATCCTAATTTATCAGGAAGTGCTCACTTTTTATTTTTTTAAAGAACAACTGTTAGCCATACAATGCATTAATAAAAAAACACATAAGCAAGTAGATAATTACTTGCTCTATTTACTTAACAGATGTATTGCGTTGTCCACTGTTTAATTCAGATTTTACAACATTTGTAAAATCCAGTGACTCCTGGTTCTGATGGTGGCCATCTTGGATCCCATATGCTTAAGTATTCCCCCTGGCATCCCCTCTCCTCCCCGCACTATTACAGAGCAGAGTGGGGAGTGATAAAGGCAGCGCAGACCGACTCACCTACTAATAGTTCCACCACTGAAGTTCCCGTGCATAACCTCTGCACTACCACCGGAGGCAGTACAGAGAGTATACATGGGAACTCCAGCGCGTGGAACCATAAGGAGGTGAGTCTGTGTGTGCTGGCTTTATCCCTTCCCGCTCTGCTCTGGAATAGTGTGGGGAGGAGAAGGGATGCCGAGGGGGCATGCAAGGGGAGAAAGATGTGGCTGCAGGGCGGACATGGCACACTGCAGGATGGGGGCTGAGGACAGTGTAAGGGCACAGCTTCTGGCCTCCCTTCCTGCGCCCTAGCAGCTGGCAGTGACGAGAATGACAGAGACTTCAGGCAATCAAGGCTGAATTTGCATGTGACGTCACTTCTCTTTTGCGGGTGCTACTCTGCATACCACATTAGAGCCAGGGGGCATGAGGAATAAAAATCAATCAGCAAAAAGGTGAGATTGATTTTAGACTTTTATATTGCCTCTTTAGCATCCATTTTACTTGTAGAACAGCTACTTATAGAGAATTGATTTTAGATTTTATGCCTAACAGCTACTCTTTAAAGAGACACTGAAGCGAAAAAAAAATATTATATAGTGAATTGGTTGTGTACTATGAATACAGTATATATACGGCATATAAGCCGACCCGCATATAAGCCGATGTACCCACTTTTCCTTCAGAAATCAGGAAAAAGTGGTTGACCCCATATAAGCCCCCTCCCCAGTATCACTCCGCTCCCCAGTATCACTCCCCTCCCCAGTATAGCCCCTTCTAGTATAAATAGCCAGGTGGGCCCCCAGTGTGAGACAGCACCACTCCCCATAGCCAGATGTGCACCCACATCTCTGCTAATTGTCAGTGCCACTCACGTCTGCTTAGCTCCCAGTGGCCAGCCTCTTCTTGATACAAATCCAACTGAAAATTAGGGGCATTGCCAAAGACAGATCTTTCACACCCTGGAATTTGGACTGTCAAATGACTGTTGCTGATTGTCTAGTGAATTCTGCTATAAGGGAATTTACTCCAAAGTATGATTAAGTGAAGATGGACTCACCAGGGCACTGAGAACTTCCCCTGGAACTGCAAAGCTGCAGGCAGGAAATATAACTGCTTAGCCCTAGAGACACACACCCCACATCTTCTCCTTTGCATTTCACATGCTGCTTTCCTGTCATCTTGTATTGTACTGAGCATGTGCAGGGTCAGCAAAGCATGCAGGGAGATGTAGTCTGTAGGAGATCGTCATAGTGTTTCACCCAACTCCCTCCCCCCCTGCTGGGAAAAATTCATGCAGCCCCTGCCTGCCATAAATGCCTTTGAAGTTCCCTAGAATTCACTCCCTCTACTTCCCCCTCCCTCCCCCCTGCGATGTGGCCGAGAAAAGTCTGTTTCTTGTGTTTTTTTTTATTGCTGTATCTCCTCTCTGCAAGGCTGAGCTGTTAGGAACCAGACTCGGGACATGTGCTTTGTGTGACAGGCAGACGCTCACTGAGATTATACTCAGCGCTGCATACGGCTGTGGCTGTAACTCACTACCATGTCAGAAACACTGATAGGGAGTTGCAGCCATGGCCGTATTCAGCGCTGAGCATAATCTCAGTGAGCGTCTGCCTGTCACACAAAGCACATGTCCCGAGTCTGACTCCTAGCAGCTCAGCCCAGACTAGACTTTTTGCCGCCTGAGGCAAAAAAAAAATTTCCGCCGCCACCCCCCCCCCCGGTGGGGGGGGGGGGGGGCCCACCGGGGGGGGGGGGCTCTGAAGGGCCGCCGAGCTGGAGGGGTAGCTGGCAGGACGGGGGTATTGGGCCTAGCGGCGGGGAGGGGGTCGTACCCCCCCTCCCTCGCCTGGGTCCCCCGAACTGCGCTCCCTCCAGCCTTACATAGAAGAAGCAGCCGCTATTTGTAAGACGCACGGGCGGGGAGGACTCACCTCTTCCCAGCGTGCGCTCAAACTGACATCACTTCCTGCAGCGTTGCAGGAAGTGACGTCAGTGGAGCGCACGCTGGATCGAGGAAGAGGTGAGTCCTCCCCGCCCGTGCCTCTTACAAATAGCGGCTGCTTCTATGTAAGGCTGGAGGGGAGCGGAGGACGGGGGACCCAGGCGAGGGAGGGGGGGTCCGACCCCCCTCCCCGCCGCTAGGCCCAATACCCCCGTCCTGCCAGCTACCCCTCCAGCTCGGCGGGCGGCTCCCCGCACGGACGGGCGGATGCCGCCCCTTGAAATTTGCCGCCTGAGGCAAAAGTTTCACCCCGCCTCATGAGCGGGCCGGCCCTGGCTCAGCCTTGCAGAGAGGAGTTTCCCCGACTACATCACAGGGGGGAGGGAGGGGGGAGTAGAGAGAGTGCAATCCTCCGAACTTCAAAGGCAAGAAGAGGCTGCATCCCTTCTCTGTAATCCCGCACGCTTTCGGAAAGGTCTGTCAGCTCACTACCGCGCGCATCATGTTGCGAGGACATAGGGGAATGGGGAGCACAGCCAGCTGACCCGCATACAAGTCGAAGGGGGGACTTTTTAGCACATATTTTGTGCTGAAAAATTCGGCTTGTATGCGAGTATATACGGTAATTACTAGAAGATTAGCAGCAAAGAAAATATTCTCATACTTTTATTTTCAGGTATATAGTGTTTTTTCTAACATTGCATCATTCTATAATATGTGCAGATTACACAACACTCAGCATTCAAAATGAGTCTTTCAGAGCAGTCTGTGAAGTAATGACCTCTCCTCTAGCAGAGGAAAAGTAAATAGTCCAGGAACAGTTGAGATAATAAAAGTCAGATAACAGCCCTCTCCACGACTAACTTAGTCGGAGAGTTAATGGCTTGTTTGCATAGAGATAACAACTGGAGTTTCTTAACTCTTCCTGTACTGGAAACCAGGGGCGTTCCTAGCGCTGTACATTCGTGGCCCGTGCCACGAACCTGGCGTAAGGTGCCCCTGATCTGCGATTATGGGGTGCCCAACACAGGTGCCCCGAATGTATGGGCACAGCCGCACAGCGTTATGGCTCAACGCGGCCGCCGTTCGCTCGATACGGCGGCCGCTCACATTTCCGGCTCCCGACATCAAGTTGATAAGTGACAGGCAGCATACGCTGCCTTGATCTGCCCCGTGCTCCAATCAGAAGCATCCGCTCGCCGCCAGGCTGCTCCACCACAGAGCAGCAGCAGAGCAGACCACCATCTGGCCGCCGCCTCCTCAGACTTTGCCGCCTCAGTCTGCATCACCCGGCCGGTGCCCCCCACAGTTCCTCCTCTCAAGTTCCAGAGTCAGAGCAGCAGACAGTGGACTGACTGGACAGGACAAGGAAGGAAGCAAGCCTGCAGCCAGCCAAATGCCAGAGAGACCACCCACCCTGCAGCCAGCACCCAGCACCCAGCAGAACACCGCAGCCAGTCATACACCTTCCTTTGGTACATAGTCATGTCGCTGACTGTCCCCAGAGGAGCTCACACTCTAATCCTACCATAGTCATAGTCTAATGTCCTACCATATTATTATTATGTATTTATACAGCACTGACATCTTCTGCAGCACATTACAGAGTACATAGTCATGTCACTGGCTGTCCTCAGAGGAGCTCACAATCAAATCCTACCATAGTCATAGTCTAATGTCCTACCATAATATTATTATTATGTATTTATATAGTAGTGAAATCTTCTGCAGCACATTACAGAGTACATAGTCATGTCACTGACTGTCCTCAGAGGAGCTCACCACCTAATCCTACCATAGTCATAATCTAATATCACTACCATATCATTATTTTGTATTTACACAGCACTGACATCTTCTGCAGCATGTTACAGAGTACATGGTCATGTCACTGACTGTCCTCAGAGGAGCTCACCACCTAATCATTCCACCGTCATAGTCTGATATCGCTACCATATCATTATTTTGTATTTATACAGCACCGACATCTTCTGCAGCACGTTACAGAGTACATAGTCATGTCACTGACTGTCCTCAGAGGAGACCACAATTTAATCTGTTTATAGTGTACTGTAAGTCCTAGACTCTTTTTTCCCACTGCATCTTGTTACTTAGCTTCCACTGCACCCTAGCACCTAATGTATGTCTGTCACCCACTACTTGTTAGCATCTTCTCATGCTAGATCCACACAATTTTTTTGAGCTATTTTCTGATCGATTTCTTTTTGTTTCTATGGAATTCAATCAGAAAATGGCTGAAAAAAAATCGATCCTCAGATCGGACATGCTGGAAATAATCGATCTGGCTGGTAAATCTGCCAGAAATTGTATGGTGTGGATCCATCATGAGAAGATGCTAACAAGTAGTGGGTGACAGACATGCATGGTGTGGATCCATCATAATAACTACTGTCTAGTTGTCTCCTGCTGCCTGCCTATCACTACCTGCTTTCCACTAAAATATATTCATTAATATCTACCTTCTAATAGAATCTACTGATCAACACAAGCCTCTTACGTGAATCGACCAATCACTACCAACCTGCCACTAGCATCGTCCGATCACTAGCCTGCCACTAGAATAGTTGATTAATTAAGGTAATCAAGGCTGGTAAGTTTACCTTTCTGAATTTGATTTGTCCCAAGAGAAGTGATAAAG
This sequence comes from Hyperolius riggenbachi, assembly GCF_040937935.1. Taxonomy (NCBI): domain Eukaryota; kingdom Metazoa; phylum Chordata; class Amphibia; order Anura; family Hyperoliidae; genus Hyperolius; species Hyperolius riggenbachi. The sequence goes on along the minus strand of NC_090649.1, from coordinate 366,980,107 downwards.
CCTGTGCGAAAGCTTATACTCTGTGCCTGTACTGATAGTAAACTCACTGAAGTGTGGTCTGATCCCTGCTCCCTCCAGTATGTACAGTGTAAGTGGTTACTCTGTGCATGTACTGATAGTAAACTAGCTGCAGTGTGTTCTGATCTCTGCTACTTCCAGTATGCACAGTATAAGCTGTTACTCTGTGCCTGTACTGATAGTAAACTAGATTCAGTGTGTGCTGATCTCTGCGATCTCCTGTATGTACAGTATAAGCTGTTACTCTGTGCCTGTACTGATAGTAAACTACCTGCAGCGTGTACTGATCTCTGCTACCTCCAGTATGTACAGTATAAGCTATTACTCTGTAGCTGTACTGATAGTTATCTAGCTACAATGTGTGCTGATCTCTGCTACCTTCAGTATGTACAGTATAAGCTGATACTCTGTGCCTGTACTAATAGTAATCTAGCTGCAGTGTCTGCTAATCTCTGGTGTGCACAGTATAAGCTGTTACTCTGTGTCTGTACTGATAGTAAACTAGCTGCAGTGTGTGCTGATCCCTGCTGCTTTCAGTATGTACAGTATTAGCTGTAAAGCCTGGTACACACATACAATTTTGATTAGCCAATTTTAGCTCTGTCATTGTCTGTTGGCCCACTTACTGCACGGGGGGTGGTAAAATTGGTCAGTGATTGACCATTCAAAATTGTATGTGCGTATACATCTTTGATCTATGTCTATACTGATTGTCAATTATCTAAATAAAGGACATGGGGCTCCATCCAATATTTTGATGGGCAGGCCCGTTATCTGTAGCTTACACCGCTGCTACGTTCATGTAAATTTGGCCCCACCCATGGCCACGCCCACTCACTGTATGGCCACGCCCATTTTTTGCCGCGACGCATACTCCCCTCACCTTGTGCCCACAGGTGCCCCCAATCTCCAAGGACCCTAGGAATGCCCCTGCTGGAAACAATTAGACTGATGTATCTTTTATTTCTTAGCTGTACTACACATACAAATCATAATATCATAATTTTTTTTTCGCTTCAGTGTCTCTTTAACATTCACGTTACTTTAACTGGTTTGTGTTCCACGGCTTTTACCCTTTAAGCTTCCTGACATTTTTGACACTTTAGCTGCGTTGTTTTGATACAGCAGTAACGTTTTAATTACTTAAGCCATCTTAGTGATATATATCTTGTTGTTTTTTTTTCAGTACAATCTGAGCTTTCTTTGGATAATATTTTCCTCCCAAAATGATTTTATTTTATAGTCATTTTATGAGTAAAATTAGGCGTAAATGTAATAAATAACGATTTTTTTCATTTTCCCCCCTTCCTAATTTTTACATGACACGTCCCACAGTTATAAAACACATACAAATGAATTATTTGGCCCTTATTTGGTTCCCCTGTTGTTGTTGTTTTTTTCATCTAAATCCAAATAGTTTATTATTATTATTATTATTATTTAGTATTTATATAGCGCCGACATATTACGCAGCGCTGTACAGTGTATATATATATCTTGTCACTCACTAACTGTCCCTCAAAGGAGCTCACAATCTAATCCCTACCATTGCCATATGTCTATATTATGTAGTGTAAGTACTGTAGTCTAGGGCCAATTTTTTTAGGGGAAAGCCAATTAACTTATCCGTATGTTTTTGGAATGTGGGAGGAAACCGGAGTGCCCGGGGGAAACCCACGCAGACACGGAGAGTACATACAAACTCTTTGCAGATGTTGCCCTGGCTGGGATTCGAACCAGGGACCCAAATTCACCCCTTATAAACTTAAACAATTAACATCTGTGTAATGAATTTCATAGGTGCATAACATATGTACCGCTTATGTGTTACATTTTACCATAATTAAGTGAATATACCCCTGTGTGGGTAACACAGACCCAATGTTATCCAATGCTATTTCATAATCTTATCCAGCATTCAATTATTCAATTAACTGTGGCAATGGAAAGAAAAAAAAAATGCTTGATCACAATTAAACGTTGTTTTGACATTACCAAACATTTATACTGAAAGACAATTACAGTTAAGATCCAAAGTTCATTTGTCTTTCACATAAAAGTCAAGGACAAGCCAGTTGAAACATCAATGAGCTGATAGAGAAAAGAAACACCATTATATAAAACTTCAAAACTATACAAATGCACTATAGTCTTATTGTTAAAGCAGAGCTCACTAAGATCAGCACAACAAGAATTATTTGGCGAAGAGCAGATTGGAAAATGTCCTTCGCACGATTATTAAAAGCAATGTTCTGCTTGGAAACTCTAGGCTCCCGGTGAGATTTTTTTTCCATTTTTTTCAGAATAGAATAACTGCTAATGAGGCTTGAGTGGGAAGCATAAGGAATTGTGGATGGGAAATCAACACTCAGGGTCAATCACAACCCTACACTTTGAGAAGCTGTGAAGAAGACACATCCTTTTCATAGCTGGAACACCCACAAGACAACCTAAGCAGATGCCTAGGGATTGCTGGGTGTCTAGGGACCAGGCTTACATTTTCAACCTCACTGAAATGCTCAGCTGGTAATCAGTATTATGGTAGAGAACAGAGGCGCCAAAAGGATAAAAACAATATTTAAAAGTTTTAAAATTATTGCTTAGGAGGCAGTGGTGGACTCACCTCCCACAAGCAGACACAACAACTGTGTATTCACAAAAGGGACATTTATTGGTATTTATTGGTATACTCCAAATAAGGTTGCAACGCGTTTCGCAGGTCAAACCCGCTTCATCAGGCAATTACAGGAAGGAGCACACAACAGCAGTATGTCCAGATAGCACCTGGCGCCTCAGTGAGCAGAGCAGAGCAGAGTTGTGTGTCCCAACTGAGTCTCAGATATTCAGGGGCACACATGGGAGGATGGTCAGGGGCAGAGGAGCAACAATTTCTAGATCATCTTTCCAAAAAGCAAGCCAGTTCATTTTTGTCGTTAAACCCAAGGGGTCCCAAAGCATTAGTTCGTATAATCCATCGGGCCTCATGTTGCAGTAAGGTGCGTTCCCTATCCCCCCCTCTAGTGGTGAAGGATATGGTTTCCAGAGCACAGAACCTGAGACAGTTCGGATCCCTTTCATGGCATTCAGCCATATGTTCTATCAGCCTCGTGTGTTTGTCCTTGGATTTCAAGGAGCGTAAATGCTCCTTTATCCTAGTTTGCAATTCTCGGGTCGTTTGGCCGATATAAAATCTCTTGCACGGACACAGTAAACAATAAACCACAAATCTGGATCTACATGAGAGCACGTCTTTTATCTTAACCGGTATGCCTCCCAAGGTTTGTGGTCCATATCTAAGGATCTGATCACAGATACCACATGACCCACAACGGTAATTGCCTGGCTGTTTAAGGGTGTTCAGCCAATTAGTCGACTGCGAGCTTTTATATTCGCTACTGGTCAACATGTCTCCTAGTGTGGGGGCCCTTCTAAAGGTTACTAGAGGGGACCTAGAAGTAACGTCTGTGAGGAGGGGATCTCCCTGTAAGACGTGCCAGTTCTTTTGGATGATTCCTTTAATGGTGTTTGCCATAGGTGAGTATTCGAACGCAAACACCTGTCTAGTACTGGCTCCCGATTGGTCCTTCGGGGCCCCATGACGGCACCTTCTCTTAAGTAACTCGCTCCTAGGTCTCTTAAGGGCTCTATCCTTGGCCTCATCTAGTAGTACGGGATCATAGCCTCTAAATTGCAGCCGTGATTTTAATTCATTTGCCTGTTCAAGGTATCGGGAATCCTCACTGTTATTCCTCCGGAGCCGCAAGAATTGCCCGTAAGGGATTGATTTCGTCACCCAGGGCGGGTGGAAACTTCCTCTATGTAAGATTGAGTTCGTGGCCGTGCTTTTTCTGTATCCTTTGGTCACTAGATGGTCTCCATGGACCACAATCTCGAGATCGAGGAAGTTGATCTGACTGGCACTTAGTTCTGATGTAAATTCCATATTAACCTGGTTACAGTTCAGGTAGGCCATAAAAGAAGCGAATTCTTGTTCCGTGCCGGACCAGAACACCAGGACGTCATCCACATACCTCGACCACCTCCGTAAGCATCCGCGATATGGGTTGGTGCTGCCATGCACACAAATCTCCTCCCAGCGAGCCAGGAAGAGGTTTGCATATGTGCAAGCCACCGCCGTTCCCATGGCGGTGCCTGACACCTGCTGATACCACTGCCCCTTAAACAAAAAGGAGTTGTGGGTAAGCACGAATCGAAGACACTCACAGATGTAATCACAGTGGTCGTCCGTCCGCGTGCCGCGTTTGAGGTATGATTCAACAGCCGCGACACCGTCCTCATGCGGTATCCGGCTGTACAGGCTGACCACGTCAATAGTGGCCAGCCTGTCCCCCTCACACCAACGAACGTACTCGACGCCATCCAACACATCGATGGTGTCGGCAAGGTGCGATGGCACCAAAGCCAACAGTGGTCTAAGGAGGCGGTCGAGGTATTTTGACAGCCTCTCGGTTATCGATCCGATACCGGAGACTATCGGACGTCCTGGCGGTCTGGTCCTGGACTTGTGAATCTTGGGTAACATATACCAGACGGGGAATCTGGGGTGCTCAGGTAACAGCTGTTCTCCCATTCTCTTGGTGAGGAAACCTAGTTCAACGCCCTTGCGTAGCAGGGATCGTAAGGCTGATCTGTATCTCCAGGTGGGATTACTAGTCAACAGTTGGTATGTTGTGGTGTCCAGTAATTGCCTCATTGCTTCCCCCTCATATTGAGTCTTGGTCATAAGGACCAGGTTCCCCCCTTTGTCTGCCTGCTTTAGGATCAAGTCGTCTTTTGTCCTTAGCCATTTGAGAGCAAGTGTTTCACCTTGCGTCAAATTGGTGGACTCCTCCCTATAGATCAAGGATTTAGTTTCCCTTAGGACAATTCTCTGAAAGCTGTCTATACTAGACCCTGGGGTAGTTGGAAAGGGGGAGATTGATTTACATGGTCTGAAAGTGTCTTGGCTGACTTGCAGAGACATGGGACTTTTTGTGGTGTTATCATTATCCTCCAATAGATCCAGCAGGTTCTTAAGGGTGTCGTCCTCCAGATATTGAGACTCTTTCCTGAGGTCGGGGGCAATGAAGCCCAGCGGGCCAACGGACGAACAGGGGTTATCTTGTGACTGATCTTTCCGTGCATAAAAATGTCTAATATTCAACTGTCTGATTCCCTTATAAAGATCAATTTCGAATTGTACTGGGTCGAATTGTTGGGTGATGGAGAAGTTAAGTCCCTTCTGTAGGAGACTTTTGCAGTCGTCTGTGATTTCGATTCCTGCAATATTCACTATCTCCAATTCCAAACTGCCAGCTATTCCTGGGTCCTCTGCCTCTTGCCCCTGCGCCTGGCCCTCCAGGACCGGCCATCCCTCCATGTCACCTGCTTTTGCGTTCTTCCTACGATGTTTCCGTCCTCCCCTGCGCAATCTGCGCCTAAAGGGGTTGATGCACATTGTTGGGCGTTTTCTCCAAAAGTTTGGGAGAGCCCTGTTGCAGGTGCTTTTGCGGGTTTCGGTTGAGGCCTCCTGGATCCTTTCTTTTCGTCTCCACTGGTGTCAGAGCCGGTGTCCGTAGTCCAATAACCTCTCTGCTTCCTATTTCTGCGTGGTTGCCCCACGTTCCGGGCACCGGCATTCCAAGAAAAGATTTTTCCAGTGGCGAAGTCGCTTTTATCTCGGAGTAATTTGCGCAGTTTCCTTTCTTTAATCTCGTTTTGCACTGGGATCAGTTTATCACTGATCGTCTTAAAACTCTTTTGCAATTCCTCTGGTGACAGGATGGAGCCAAGTTGGGTCTTAATGCTCGCAATCTCCTCCGTCACTATTCTATGCTCCTTTTCTGTTCGAGCCAAGACAATGGCTTGAAGCCTTCTAGCATGGTTGACGTGTTCCTCCTCCCATTCCTCCACAAACTCTCTGTCCTCCCTGTATTCTGAGGGTTCCCGGTAGTGTCTAAAGCCGCGAGCGGCAATCTTGTCGTCCTCGTACTTCTGCAGTGTGGCAGATGTCCAAAAGAGTTTCACCTCTCTCTCCCTCTCCCTCCAAAGCTTCAACTCCAAGACTCTGGCGCCCACAGATTTGTTATGGGATGTAGTGGCGGCACTCAGGTTGGAAAAGAAACCCGAGAGATCCGCCCTCCCCTCCGCTTTAGCATCGGTCTCATCAGTCCCAAGGGCCGCCGTGTCTGGACTTGCCTCTTGTGTCTGCATCACAAAGGTGCTCGAAGTTGAAACACAATGTCAGTGAGAATAGAGAGTAGATGAATCTTCAGCACTCTTTAGGGTGGCAGCAGGGGTCTGGACTTGACCAAACTCAGCATATGATTGTGGCAGTGAATCCCCCTTCCAAAGCGTGCACAGGCTTATGATTATAGGTATATAGATGTGAAGTGGAGAGATAGAGAGGAGCCAGCACTGCTAATGGGGTAATTTATTTCAGCAGATAAAAAACAGCAGCACTTACAATCAGCGTGGTTAGATGCATAGCGGGAGGGTGGGCGCCAGGTCTATGTCCCCCTGCGGACGTCCGTTTCGCGCTACAAGCGCTTGTTCACCGCAATGGGGAGAAGTAATGGAGGCGGGCAGCGTCAGCGTGGGTTACATACTCACGCAGCGGCGGCACTTCCGCCTATGTCAGCTTGCCACGCCTCTAGTTTCTATGGTGATCCAAGACGCCCACCTCTTCCGTATAAGAAACAGAAGGCGTCTATGTATCCAGGCAACGGAGAACCAGCGTAGCGGCGCCATGCGCCACGCCAGCCACAGTCCAGCTCAGGAGCCGAGATGTAAACAAACCGCGGGCGGCTATACCCGCAGTTGTGAACAAGCGCCTACTAAATTAGAGGCAAATCAGCCCCGTCTGGTATATGTTACCCAAGATTCACAAGTCCAGGACCAGACCGCCAGGACGTCCGATAGTCTCCGGTATCGGATCGATAACCGAGAGGCTGTCAAAATACCTCGACCGCCTCCTTAGACCACTGTTGGCTTTGGTGCCATCGCACCTTGCCGACACCATTGATGTGTTGGATGGCGTCGAGTACGTTCGTTGGTGTGAGGGGGACAGGCTGGCCACTATTGACGTGGTCAGCCTGTACAGCCGGATACCGCATGAGGACGGTGTCGCGGCTGTTGAATCATACCTCAAACGCGGCACGCGGACGGACGACCACTGTGATTACATCTGTGAGTGTCTTCGATTCGTGCTTACCCACAACTCCTTTTTGTTTAAGGGGCAGTGGTATCAGCAGGTGTCAGGCACCGCCATGGGAACGGCGGTGGCTTGCACATATGCAAACCTCTTCCTGGCTCGCTGGGAGGAGATTTGTGTGCATGGCAGCACCAACCCATATCGCGGATGCTTACGGAGGTGGTCGAGGTATGTGGATGACGTCCTGGTGTTCTGGTCCGGCACGGAACAAGAATTCGCTTCTTTTATGGCCTACCTGAACTGTAACCAGGTTAATATGGAATTTACATCAGAACTAAGTGCCAGTCAGATCAACTTCCTCGATCTCGAGATTGTGGTCCATGGAGACCATCTAGTGACCAAAGGATACAGAAAAAGCACGGCCACAAACTCAATCTTACATAGAGGAAGTTTCCACCCGCCCTGGGTGACGAAATCAATCCCTTACGGGCAATTCTTGCGGCTCCGGAGGAATAACAGTGAGGATTCCCGATACCTTGAACAGGCAAATGAATTAAAATCACGGCTGCAATTTAGAGGCTATGATCCCGTACTACTAGATGAGGCCAAGGATAGAGCCCTTAAGAGACCTAGGAGCGAGTTACTTAAGAGAAGGTGCCGTCATGGGGCCCCGAAGGACCAATCGGGAGCCAGTACTAGACAGGTGTTTGCGTTCGAATACTCACCTATGGCAAACACCATTAAAGGAATCATCCAAAAGAACTGGCACGTCTTACAGGGAGATCCCCTCCTCACAGACGTTACTTCTAGGTCCCCTCTAGTAACCTTTAGAAGGGCCCCCACACTAGGAGACATGTTGACCAGTAGCGAATATAAAAGCTCGCAGTCGACTAATTGGCTGAACACCCTTAAACAGCCAGGCAATTACCGTTGTGGGTCATGTGGTATCTGTGATCAGATCCTTAGATATGGACCACAAACCTTGGGAGGCATACCGGTTAAGATAAAAGACGTGCTCTCATGTAGATCCAGATTTGTGGTTTATTGTTTACTGTGTCCGTGCAAGAGATTTTATATCGGCCAAACGACCCGAGAATTGCAAACTAGGATAAAGGAGCATTTACGCTCCTTGAAATCCAAGGACAAACACACGAGGCTGATAGAACATATGGCTGAATGCCATGAAAGGGATCCGAACTGTCTCAGGTTCTGTGCTCTGGAAACCATATCCTTCACCACTAGAGGGGGGGATAGGGAACGCACCTTACTGCAACATGAGGCCCGATGGATTATACGAACTAATGCTTTGGGACCCCTTGGGTTTAACGACAAAAATGAACTGGCTTGCTTTTTGGAAAGATGATCTAGAAATTGTTGCTCCTCTGCCCCTGACCATCCTCCCATGTGTGCCCCTGAATATCTGAGACTCAGTTGGGACACACATGGGGTTCTATGCTCGCACTCCTTGGGACCTCTGAGTTCTTGGTTCTTTGGGCCCTTTGCTGTCGCTCTCCGCTCTGCTGCACGTGCCTGCGCGGTCCTTTGTCTGCGCATGCATGTGCAGCTATGCTCTCTGGTGCACGTTTTTCCTCCCCCTTCTTCTCCTTGGGGATCTATTGGACCCCTGGCTGTATCTGGGCCTCCACCATATGTAGCTACCATCCTGCTCTCATCTCTGTGGGCACCTTGTCCTCCTTCTGCATATCTGTGCCCCTCTCACCTCTCCCTCCTTTAATTGTGCTTCAACCTGTTTTTAAGTTTTTTTTGTGTTGATGTGTCTGGACGGAGCCCTGGCGTGGCGGTGTTACAGTGCGCCTGGCCGCCGTCCCTGCTCCTCTGCTGATTTGCCTCTAATTTAGTAGGCGCTTGTTCACAACTGCGGGTATAGCCGCCCGCGGTTTGTTTACATCTCGGCTCCTGAGCTGGACTGTGGCTGGCGTGGCGCATGGCGCCGCTACGCTGGTTCTCCGTTGCCTGGATACATAGACGCCTTCTGTTTCTTATACGGAAGAGGTGGGCGTCTTGGATCACCATAGAAACTAGAGGCGTGGCAAGCTGACATAGGCGGAAGTGCCGACGCTGCGTGAGTATGTAACCCACGCTGACGCTGCCCGCCTCCATTACTTCTCCCCATTGCGGTGAACAAGCGCTTGTAGCGCGAAACGGACGTCCGCAGGGGGACATAGACCTGGCGCCCACCCTCCCGCTATGCATCTAACCACGCTGATTGTAAGTGCTGCTGTTTTTTATCTGCTGAAATAAATTACCCCATTAGCAGTGCTGGCTCCTCTCTATCTCTCCACTTCACATCTATATACCTATAATCATAAGCCTGTGCACGCTTTGGAAGGGGGATTCACTGCCACAATCATATGCTGAGTTTGGTCAAGTCCAGACCCCTGCTGCCACCCTAAAGAGTGCTGAAGATTCATCTACTCTCTATTCTCACTGACATTGTGTTTCAACTTCGAGCACCTTTGTGATGCAGACACAAGAGGCAAGTCCAGACACGGCGGCCCTTGGGACTGATGAGACCGATGCTAAAGCGGAGGGGAGGGCGGATCTCTCGGGTTTCTTTTCCAACCTGAGTGCCGCCACTACATCCCATAACAAATCTGTGGGCGCCAGAGTCTTGGAGTTGAAGCTTTGGAGGGAGAGGGAGAGAGAGGTGAAACTCTTTTGGACATCTGCCACACTGCAGAAGTACGAGGACGACAAGATTGCCGCTCGCGGCTTTAGACACTACCGGGAACCCTCAGAATACAGGGAGGACAGAGAGTTTGTGGAGGAATGGGAGGAGGAACACGTCAACCATGCTAGAAGGCTTCAAGCCATTGTCTTGGCTCGAACAGAAAAGGAGCATAGAATAGTGACGGAGGAGATTGCGAGCATTAAGACCCAACTTGGCTCCATCCTGTCACCAGAGGAATTGCAAAAGAGTTTTAAGACGATCAGTGATAAACTGATCCCAGTGCAAAACGAGATTAAAGAAAGGAAACTGCGCAAATTACTCCGAGATAAAAGCGACTTCGCCACTGGAAAAATCTTTTCTTGGAATGCCGGTGCCCGGAACGTGGGGCAACCACGCAGAAATAGGAAGCAGAGAGGTTATTGGACTACGGACACCGGCTCTGACACCAGTGGAGACGAAAAGAAAGGATCCAGGAGGCCTCAACCGAAACCCGCAAAAGCACCTGCAACAGGGCTCTCCCAAACTTTTGGAGAAAACGCCCAACAATGTGCATCAACCCCTTTAGGCGCAGATTGCGCAGGGGAGGACGGAAACATCGTAGGAAGAACGCAAAAGCAGGTGACATGGAGGGATGGCCGGTCCTGGAGGGCCAGGCGCAGGGGCAAGAGGCAGAGGACCCAGGAATAGCTGGCAGTTTGGAATTGGAGATAGTGAATATTGCAGGAATCGAAATCACAGACGACTGCAAAAGTCTCCTACAGAAGGGACTTAACTTCTCCATCACCCAACAATTCGACCCAGTACAATTCGAAATTGATCTTTATAAGGGAATCAGACAGTTGAATATTAGACATTTTTATGCACGGAAAGATCAGTCACAAGATAACCCCTGTTCGTCCGTTGGCCCGCTGGGCTTCATTGCCCCCGACCTCAGGAAAGAGTCTCAATATCTGGAGGACGACACCCTTAAGAACCTGCTGGATCTATTGGAGGATAATGATAACACCACAAAAAGTCCCATGTCTCTGCAAGTCAGCCAAGACACTTTCAGACCATGTAAATCAATCTCCCCCTTTCCAACTACCCCAGGGTCTAGTATAGACAGCTTTCAGAGAATTGTCCTAAGGGAAACTAAATCCTTGATCTATAGGGAGGAGTCCACCAATTTGACGCAAGGTGAAACACTTGCTCTCAAATGGCTAAGGACAAAAGACGACTTGATCCTAAAGCAGGCAGACAAAGGGGGGAACCTGGTCCTTATGACCAAGACTCAATATGAGGGGGAAGCAATGAGGCAATTACTGGACACCACAACATACCAACTGTTGACTAGTAATCCCACCTGGAGATACAGATCAGCCTTACGATCCCTGCTACGCAAGGGCGTTGAACTAGGTTTCCTCACCAAGAGAATGGGAGAACAGCTGTTACCTGAGCACCCCAGATTCCCCGTCTGGTATATGTTACCCAAGATTCACAAGTCCAGGACCAGACCGCCAGGACGTCCGATAGTCTCCGGTATCGGATCGATAACCGAGAGGCTGTCAAAATACCTCGACCGCCTCCTTAGACCACTGTTGGCTTTGGTGCCATCGCACCTTGCCGACACCATCGATGTGTTGGATGGCGTCGAGTACGTTCGTTGGTGTGAGGGGGACAGGCTGGCCACTATTGACGTGGTCAGCCTGTACAGCCGGATACCGCATGAGGACGGTGTCGCGGCTGTTGAATCATACCTCAAACGCGGCACGCGGACGGACGACCACTGTGATTACATCTGTGAGTGTCTTCGATTCGTGCTTACCCACAACTCCTTTTTGTTTAAGGGGCAGTGGTATCAGTAGGTGTCAGGCACCGCCATGGGAACGGCGGTGGCTTGCACATATGCAAACCTCTTCCTGGCTCACTGGGAGGAGATTTGTGTGCATGGCAGCACCAACCCATATCGCGGATGCTTACGGAGGTGGTCGAGGTATGTGGATGACGTCCTGGTGTTCTGGTCCGGCACGGAACAAGAATTCGCTTCTTTTATGGCCTACCTGAACTGTAACCAGGTTAATATGGAATTTACATCAGAACTAAGTGCCAGTCAGATCAACTTCCTCGATCTCGAGATTGTGGTCCATGGAGACCATCTAGTGACCAAAGGATACAGAAAAAGCACGGCCACGAACTCAATCTTACATAGAGGAAGTTTCCACCCGCCCTGGGTGACGAAATCAATCCCTTACGGGCAATTCTTGCGGCTCCGGAGGAATAACAGTGAGGATTCCCGATACCTTGAACAGGCAAATGAATTAAAATCACGGCTGCAATTTAGAGGCTATGATCCCGTACTACTAGATGAGGCCAAGGATAGAGCCCTTAAGAGACCTAGGAGCGAGTTACTTAAGAGAAGGTGCCGTCATGGGGCCCCGAAGGACCAATCGGGAGCCAGTACTAGACAGGTGTTTGCGTTCGAATACTCACCTATGGCAAACACCATTAAAGGAATCATCCAAAAGAACTGGCACGTCTTACAGGGAGATCCCCTCCTCACAGACGTTACTTCTAGGTCCCCTCTAGTAACCTTTAGAAGGGCCCCCACACTAGGAGACATGTTGACCAGTAGCGAATATAAAAGCTCGCAGTCGACTAATTGGCTGAACACCCTTAAACAGCCAGGCAATTACCGTTGTGGGTCATGTGGTATCTGTGATCAGATCCTTAGATATGGACCACAAACCTTGGGAGGCATACCGGTTAAGATAAAAGACGTGCTCTCATGTAGATCCAGATTTGTGGTTTATTGTTTACTGTGTCCGTGCAAGAGATTTTATATCGGCCAAACAACCCGAGAATTGCAAACTAGGATAAAGGAGCATTTACGCTCCTTGAAATCCAAGGACAAACACACGAGGCTGATAGAACATATGGCTGAATGCCATGAAAGGGATCCGAACTGTCTCAGGTTCTGTGCTCTGGAAACCATATCCTTCACCACTAGAGGGGGGGATAGGGAACGCACCTTACTGCAACATGAGGCCCGATGGATTATACGAACTAATGCTTTGGGACCCCTTGGGTTTAACGACAAAAATGAACTGGCTTGCTTTTTGGAAAGATGATCTAGAAATTGTTGCTCCTCTGCCCCTGACCATCCTCCCATGTGTGCCCCTGAATATCTGAGACTCAGTTGGGACACACATGGGGTTCTATGCTCGCACTCCTTGGGACCTCTGAGTTCTTGGTTCTTTGGGCCCTTTGCTGTCGCTCTCCGCTCTGCTGCACGTGCCTGCGCGGTCCTTTGTCTGCGCATGCATGTGCAGCTATGCTCTCTGGTGCACGTTTTTCCTCCCCCTTCTTCTCCTTGGGGATCTATTGGACCCCTGGCTGTATCTGGGCCTCCACCATATGTAGCTACCATCCTGCTCTCATCTCTGTGGGCACCTTGTCCTCCTTCTGCATATCTGTGCCCCTCTCACCTCTCCCTCCTTTAATTGTGCTTCAACCTGTTTTTAAGTTTTTTTTGTGTTGATGTGTCTGGACGGAGCCCTGGCGTGGCGGTGTTACAGTGCGCCTGGCCGCCGTCCCTGCTCCTCTGCTGATTTGCCTCTAATTTAGTAGGCGCTTGTTCACAACTGCGGGTATAGCCGCCCGCGGTTTGTTTACATCTCGGCTCCTGAGCTGGACTGTGGCTGGCGTGGCGCATGGCGCCGCTACGCTGGTTCTCCGTTGCCTGGATACATAGACGCCTTCTGTTTCTTATACGGAAGAGGTGGGCGTCTTGGATCACCATAGAAACTAGAGGCGTGGCAAGCTGACATAGGCGGAAGTGCCGCCGCTGCGTGAGTATGTAACCCACGCTGACGCTGCCCGCCTCCATTACTTCTCCCCATTGCGGTGAACAAGCGCTTGTAGCGCGAAACGGACGTCCGCAGGGGGACATAGACCTGGCGCCCACCCTCCCGCTATGCATCTAACCACGCTGATTGTAAGTGCTGCTGTTTTTTATCTGCTGAAATAAATTACCCCATTAGCAGTGCTGGCTCCTCTCTATCTCTCCACTTCACATCTATATACCTATAATCATAAGCCTGTGCACGCTTTGGAAGGGGGATTCACTGCCACAATCATATGCTGAGTTTGGTCAAGTCCAGACCCCTGCTGCCACCCTAAAGAGTGCTGAAGATTCATCTACTCTCTATTCTCACTGACATTGTGTTTCAACTTCGAGCACCTTTGTGATGCAGACACAAGAGGCAAGTCCAGACACGGCGGCCCTTGGGACTGATGAGACCGATGCTAAAGCGGAGGGGAGGGCGGATCTCTCGGGTTTCTTTTCCAACCTGAGTGCCGCCACTACATCCCATAACAAATCTGTGGGCGCCAGAGTCTTGGAGTTGAAGCTTTGGAGGGAGAGGGAGAGAGAGGTGAAACTCTTTTGGACATCTGCCACACTGCAGAAGTACGAGGACGACAAGATTGCCGCTCGCGGCTTTAGACACTACCGGGAACCCTCAGAATACAGGGAGGACAGAGAGTTTGTGGAGGAATGGGAGGAGGAACACGTCAACCATGCTAGAAGGCTTCAAGCCATTGTCTTGGCTCGAACAGAAAAGGAGCATAGAATAGTGACGGAGGAGATTGCGAGCATTAAGACCCAACTTGGCTCCATCCTGTCACCAGAGGAATTGCAAAAGAGTTTTAAGACGATCAGTGATAAACTGATCCCAGTGCAAAACGAGATTAAAGAAAGGAAACTGCGCAAATTACTCCGAGATAAAAGCGACTTCGCCACTGGAAAAATCTTTTCTTGGAATGCCGGTGCCCGGAATGTGGGGCAACCACGCAGAAATAGGAAGCAGAGAGGTTATTGGACTACGGACACCGGCTCTGACACCAGTGGAGACGAAAAGAAAGGATCCAGGAGGCCTCAACCGAAACCCGCAAAAGCACCTGCAACAGGGCTCTCCCAAACTTTTGGAGAAAACGCCCAACAATGTGCATCAACCCCTTTAGGCGCAGATTGCGCAGGGGAGGACGGAAACATCGTAGGAAGAACGCAAAAGCAGGTGACATGGAGGGATGGCCGGTCCTGGAGGGCCAGGCGCAGGGGCAAGAGGCAGAGGACCCAGGAATAGCTGGCAGTTTGGAATTGGAGATAGTGAATATTGCAGGAATCGAAATCACAGACGACTGCAAAAGTCTCCTACAGAAGGGACTTAACTTCTCCATCACCCAACAATTCGACCCAGTACAATTCGAAATTGATCTTTATAAGGGAATCAGACAGTTGAATATTAGACATTTTTATGCACGGAAAGATCAGTCACAAGATAACCCCTGTTCGTCCGTTGGCCCGCTGGGCTTCATTGCCCCCGACCTCAGGAAAGAGTCTCAATATCTGGAGGACGACACCCTTAAGAACCTGCTGGATCTATTGGAGGATAATGATAACACCACAAAAAGTCCCATGTCTCTGCAAGTCAGCCAAGACACTTTCAGACCATGTAAATCAATCTCCCCCTTTCCAACTACCCCAGGGTCTAGTATAGACAGCTTTCAGAGAATTGTCCTAAGGGAAACTAAATCCTTGATCTATAGGGAGGAGTCCACCAATTTGACGCAAGGTGAAACACTTGCTCTCAAATGGCTAAGGACAAAAGACGACTTGATCCTAAAGCAGGCAGACAAAGGGGGGAACCTGGTCCTTATGACCAAGACTCAATATGAGGGGGAAGCAATGAGGCAATTACTGGACACCACAACATACCAACTGTTGACTAGTAATCCCACCTGGAGATACAGATCAGCCTTACGATCCCTGCTACGCAAGGGCGTTGAACTAGGTTTCCTCACCAAGAGAATGGGAGAACAGCTGTTACCTGAGCACCCCAGATTCCCCGTCTGGTATATGTTACCCAAGATTCACAAGTCCAGGACCAGACCGCCAGGACGTCCGATAGTCTCCGGTATCGGATCGATAACCGAGAGGCTGTCAAAATACCTCGACCGCCTCCTTAGACCACTGTTGGCTTTGGTGCCATCGCACCTTGCCGACACCATCGATGTGTTGGATGGCGTCGAGTACGTTCGTTGGTGTGAGGGGGACAGGCTGGCCACTATTGACGTGGTCAGCCTGTACAGCCGGATACCGCATGAGGACGGTGTCGCGGCTGTTGAATCATACCTCAAACGCGGCACGCGGACGGACGACCACTGTGATTACATCTGTGAGTGTCTTCGATTCGTGCTTACCCACAACTCCTTTTTGTTTAAGGGGCAGTGGTATCAGCAGGTGTCAGGCACCGCCATGGGAACGGCGGTGGCTTGCACATATGCAAACCTCTTCCTGGCTCGCTGGGAGGAGATTTGTGTGCATGGCAGCACCAACCCATATCGCGGATGCTTACGGAGGTGGTCGAGGTATGTGGATGACGTCCTGGTGTTCTGGTCCGGCACGGAACAAGAATTCGCTTCTTTTATGGCCTACCTGAACTGTAACCAGGTTAATATGGAATTTACATCAGAACTAAGTGCCAGTCAGATCAACTTCCTCGATCTCGAGATTGTGGTCCATGGAGACCATCTAGTGACCAAAGGATACAGAAAAAGCACGGCCACGAACTCAATCTTACATAGAGGAAGTTTCCACCCGCCCTGGGTGACGAAATCAATCCCTTACGGGCAATTCTTGCGGCTCCGGAGGAATAACAGTGAGGATTCCCGATACCTTGAACAGGCAAATGAATTAAAATCACGGCTGCAATTTAGAGGCTATGATCCCGTACTACTAGATGAGGCCAAGGATAGAGCCCTTAAGAGACCTAGGAGCGAGTTACTTAAGAGAAGGTGCCGTCATGGGGCCCCGAAGGACCAATCGGGAGCCAGTACTAGACAGGTGTTTGCGTTCGAATACTCACCTATGGCAAACACCATTAAAGGAATCATCCAAAAGAACTGGCACGTCTTACAGGGAGATCCCCTCCTCACAGACGTTACTTCTAGGTCCCCTCTAGTAACCTTTAGAAGGGCCCCCACACTAGGAGACATGTTGACCAGTAGCGAATATAAAAGCTCGCAGTCGACTAATTGGCTGAACACCCTTAAACAGCCAGGCAATTACCGTTGTGGGTCATGTGGTATCTGTGATCAGATCCTTAGATATGGACCACAAACCTTGGGAGGCATACCGGTTAAGATAAAAGACGTGCTCTCATGTAGATCCAGATTTGTGGTTTATTGTTTACTGTGTCCGTGCAAGAGATTTTATATCGGCCAAACGACCCGAGAATTGCAAACTAGGATAAAGGAGCATTTACGCTCCTTGAAATCCAAGGACAAACACACGAGGCTGATAGAACATATGGCTGAATGCCATGAAAGGGATCCGAACTGTCTCAGGTTCTGTGCTCTGGAAACCATATCCTTCACCACTAGAGGGGGGGATAGGGAACGCACCTTACTGCAACATGAGGCCCGATGGATTATACGAACTAATGCTTTGGGACCCCTTGGGTTTAACGACAAAAATGAACTGGCTTGCTTTTTGGAAAGATGATCTAGAAATTGTTGCTCCTCTGCCCCTGACCATCCTCCCATGTGTGCCCCTGAATATCTGAGACTCAGTTGGGACACACATGGGGTTCTATGCTCGCACTCCTTGGGACCTCTGAGTTCTTGGTTCTTTGGGCCCTTTGCTGTCGCTCTCCGCTCTGCTGCACGTGCCTGCGCGGTCCTTTGTCTGCGCATGCATGTGCAGCTATGCTCTCTGGTGCACGTTTTTCCTCCCCCTTCTTCTCCTTGGGGATCTATTGGACCCCTGGCTGTATCTGGGCCTCCACCATATGTAGCTACCATCCTGCTCTCATCTCTGTGGGCACCTTGTCCTCCTTCTGCATATCTGTGCCCCTCTCACCTCTCCCTCCTTTAATTGTGCTTCAACCTGTTTTTAAGTTTTTTTTGTGTTGATGTGTCTGGACGGAGCCCTGGCGTGGCGGTGTTACAGTGCGCCTGGCCGCCGTCCCTGCTCCTCTGCTGATTTGCCTCTAATTTAGTAGGCGCTTGTTCACAACTGCGGGTATAGCCGCCCGCGGTTTGTTTACATCTCGGCTCCTGAGCTGGACTGTGGCCGGCGTGGCGCATGGCGCCGCTACGCTGGTTCTCCGTTGCCTGGATACATAGACGCCTTCTGTTTCTTATACGGAAGAGGTGGGCGTCTTGGATCACCATAGAAACTAGAGGCGTGGCAAGCTGACATAGGCGGAAGTGCCGCCGCTGCGTGAGTATGTAACCCACGCTGACGCTGCCCGCCTCCATTACTTCTCCCCATTGCGGTGAACAAGCGCTTGTAGCGCGAAACGGACGTCCGCAGGGGGACATAGACCTGGCGCCCACCCTCCCGCTATGCATCTAACCACGCTGATTGTAAGTGCTGCTGTTTTTTATCTGCTGAAATAAATTACCCCATTAGCAGTGCTGGCTCCTCTCTATCTCTCCACTTCACATTAATTGGTAGTAGGCTTTCGAGCCTATACAGCTTGGAGTAAGACAACATGCATAAAGAGGATGATGTGGTCAAAATACTAATTTGCCTAATAATTCTGCACTCTCTGTATAGTAAATCCTTAAAGGGAACCTAAACTGAGAGCGATATGGATGTTTCCTTTTAAACAATACCAGCAGCCTGGCAGTGTTGCTAATCTCTTTGGCTGCAGTAGTGGCTGAATCACACACCTGAACCAACTATGCAGCTAATCCAGTCTGACTTCAGTCAGAGCACCTGATCTGCATGCTTGTTCAGGGGCTGTGGCTAAAAGTATTAGAGAAACAGGATCAGCAGGAGAGTCCGGCAACTGGTATTAATTTAAAAGGAAACGTCCATATCCTTCTCAGTGTGGGTTCCCTTTAAGAACCTTTTTTGCGTGGGGAGGGGTGTGGGGGGGAGGGGGAGGCTACCCCATACATAAATAAAACGATTGATTTTGAGTCTCACACATGAGAATTCCATGGAAATGTAATTATTATAAAAAGGAGTCCCCTATCTATTCACCTCCACCCCGTTTCTCGTCACCACAGCCACCACACACCACACAGGAATGGTATGAGTGGGTAGGTTGGTATGCCTATCAGCAGTAACCTTTCAAAACTACAGAATGTTGCTCATGCTCACTATTGATATTTAACTGTTTCCCTTGAGATCAATAAGTGCCAAAAGTAGATACTGCTTCCCCCTCATGTATCACTAAGGTCCCGTTTCCACTACTGAGTGATGCGAATGCAGCTACCAAGCCACATCGCATCACTTCCGCCGCCGGCCGCATCACTTCCGCATCTCACGATGCGGAAGTTAATTGAAGAGATGGGACGCGGCTGCCGTCAGATGCGGCCGTGCGAGAATCTGCAGCATGCTGCAGTCAGATTCTCAGATCGCTCCGCACCTTTCCGCACAACATGCACGCAGTGGAAACTCTTCCATTGCCGTGCATGTGTTTCAGGACACCCGCGGTGCGATGCGGCTATGTAGCCGCATCGCACCGCTCCTAGTGGAAACGGGCCCTTAGGCATATGTGTGCTGTATCTCCATGTATAATGCTAATAGTTCTTTTATAGCAAGTTATAATTTAGGGTTATCTTTTACTGACTGACACATTAAATCACATATATTAAAGCAATAGGTGTTGACACTACCATGAACTGAAGCCCAGACGGCTTACGATAGTGATTATGATGCACAGTGATTACGATGCACAGTGATTATGATGCACAGTGATTGCACTGTACCAACCTCAAAGTTACTCAGACATGTTGTGCTTTTCACTATCCCTTTGGAATCTTTATATTCGCTTACTGTATTTGTTCCGGCCTGTTTGCCTCTCTTTCTGTTTTCCTGTTCTGAGCACAGTATTGCTACAAATGTGACATTTTTCTAGCATAAAACCTTTTCTTCAGTCCTCTGTGTTTCTTGATTGTAAAGAATATAATTATTTGTTAGAGGTCTCTGTTGGCACAGCCGCTATCATTAGTTTGTATGCTGCCTGCTTGACTTACAATTTGAAACGGAGATAATTATCCTCTTGGTGGTGTGTAGAAAAGATAGGGTACTCATCATTAAATAAGCAGGCACAACATGATCAGTTTTCTAGTTGCCGAGGATGTGATTCTGCCTCGACCATTATTGAAGCTATTTAGAGCAACATTCTAAAGATATTATCTATTCTGTCTACAGACATAATGCAAGCACAGTAATATAACATACAGCCAAGGCAAACAAATAAAGAGAGTTGGGTCAATTGTTATTTATAACAAATTGTAAAAGGATCTACAAATCTTAGTTAATTGGAAGGTGCAGCCTTCTCTTTTTCAAAAGAAATTTTAAAGAAATCTTAGTAGTGACATATTTATGGGATGTAAACTCTTATCATCTGCTATATGCTCCATCGCCTTATCTAGTGTCTTCATCTTAGTTTGAAGCAGGAAAAGAGGGCACAAGAGCCCTTTCGGAAGGCCATAGGCGCCTATTATAAAAGACATGATTGGCGGCAAAGAAAGGAAATTTGGGCTCACGGCCACTATCGAGTGCCTCTGGGCACCGAAGTTTACATTCTTTGCTTCAAATCACAGTCTTTATAATGTACGCGACATGCGGCAAACAAGATAATTTTGGCACATGGAGGCGCCTGATTAGTGGTAACGTTTTGAAACATCGGAACCCAAAAGAATCCTGAGCAGCAGGGCTGGCTGAAATGCAAATCACAGCATTTGAATTTCCACAAATCCTGTCGCCTGATCATTAGCACTAATCAGGCGCCTCCATCCGACCAAATTTACATTGTTTGCTGCACATCATTGCTTTGTGGTATAGGGGGTGGAAAGGTGGAAAGGTTTAGAGAGGGTTTACCTCTACAAGTGGTGTGCGATTCTCCCTTTGATTCTGGACTTATGCTAGAGAGGGTTTAGGGTTAGGCACCACCAGGAGGTTCTTAACTACCTGCGGACCGAGCGAGTACGAATCTACGTCGGGCAGGGGGCGCTGCAGTCCTGACCGGACGTAAACTCTACGTCCCATTGACCGCGCACCCCAGCCCATCCGCTTCGCTCGGTCCGCTCTGCCCCCGCCGCAATGTGATGCCCTGCTGCCTCTATGACGGCAGAGCACTGTGAGCCGGGCAGGAGCCGTTTTCATTGGCTCCTGGCCCTGTCATTCCTGTAAGCCGTTCCCATTGGCTTACATGGAATGACAGGGTCAGGAGCCAATGAAAGCGGCTCCTGACCGGCGCACAGTGCTCTGCCGTCATAGCGACGGCAGAGAGAGCAGCCTGCGGCGGGGACAGAGAGGTGTGTACGGCGGGAGCGACGGTAACTTGCGGCGATTCGTCAGGAAGCGGCGGTTTGCTGGACCAGCACCCTCTGGTCCTTAAGGGGGCAGAGGGTGCTGGTCCAGAAAGGGTTAAAGAGACTCTGTAACAAAATTTTGAGCCTTATTTCTTCTATCCTATAAGTTCCTATGCCTGTTCTAATGTGGTCTGTCTTACTGCAGCATTTTTCTAGTTGCACTGTCTCTGTAATAAATCTTATCTTCTTTCCTCTGTCGGGCTGAGGCTGGAATGTTTGGAATGTGCAGCACTGCTTGTCATTGGCAGAAGCTATACACACCCTCTCCAAGCTCTGCATTAGTCACACAGTAAGCTGTTCTCAGCCTATAGAAGCCAAGTCTTTTGTTTGTAAACACTGCCTAAAACTGTTAATTACAAGCCAGGATTGCAGCAGGGAGTGGCAGAAACAGCACAGAGAGGCCCAGGAGAACATAATGAAGAGAATGGTATGCTTTTTATTGTAAGAATTTTAGAGTACAGATTCTCTTTAAGGTTAGGCACCACTGGGGCGGTCTTAGGGTTAGGTACCACCGGTGGAGGGGGGTCTTAGGGTTAGGCAATGTTAGAGAGAGGGTTCTGTGTGAGAGTAGGATTAGGTTTAGCCATAATAAAATATCGGTAAATTTTACTGATATTTTGCTATCGGAATTCAGTAGGAGAATATCACTAATTTTAGCAAGATTCTACTTGGAGAAAACCCCTGCACCCTTTTTCTGGGCTCCTTTTTTTTATAGGTACACATCTTACTCCCCTTGTAAGTTGTTCACAAGGGCAGGGTCCATATTTCTGGATGTTTTTATACGATCTATGTAAGCAATTTTGTAGTTGTGTCCCTGGAGATTGCGATTATTCTCTGCATGCACTGTGTGTGTGCATTTACTTCCCGTATTGTACTCTGTACAGCACTATGGAAGATTAATAGAAAATAACAATAATAATTTGTATTGGTATGGCAAACTATAATATGACAGAAGAATAAGACTGGATAGTCTCAGTGTGCAATACATGCACACTGAAGGGGAAAAAAAAGCAACCCCAGGCTGGAACACAACAATGAATTGAATGCAGCAGCAATAATCAAAGATCAAAAATGTAAAATATTAGCTAGTTAAAGCAAAGCAACCAATACTGCTTCCTAACCTTTATTTTGTGCATTATTTCACAAGTTGTTTTATGTATAGACTGTATTCTCTGTTATCTAATATTACTATCTGTATTCACAGTTTGCTGATATTTTCTGTTACCCGCTCTAGTATATATATATATTTTTTTTACATTTCATTATTGTTGCAGCCAACTCATTGTTGTGTTCCCTGTTTTGCTATGAGGTTGCTTTTTTCCTCCTACATACTATTTCATTTCTCACCAGACACTGCAATTATCATGGAATATTATGTACCATGTATTGTACACTGAGACTGAGATTGTCCAATCTCCCTGTGATAAACTCTAGCTTGTTCTTGTATTATTGTATTATATTTTGCCTTTTCAATACAAATAGCAATAGAAATTTTCAATTAAGGTGTGCATATTATTAATATTATTACTGAATAATACAACACTGAAATAATGTTGCCTTCTTAAAACAGAAGGCATTTGCTTTAAGTAAGAGACTGTGGTTTCCCATAATGTATAAATCTCTCATATGCAAATGATATCTGTATGCCCCTACAGCAAAAAAACATTGAACTGAACACTGACTTCAGGTAACCCCTTCCCCTGAACTCCCTCCAGTTCTCACTGAGGGCTCCGAGGTTACCAGAGTCCCCAGTGCTTACCTCCTGGATATCACCCTCTCCAGTGACCTAGGATGGGAAGGAAACACCTCCAAAATGCAGAAAAAGACTCAACGAGGGATGTTTTTCCTGCGCAAACTGAAAAGGTTTGGTGTGACTTGCGCCCTTCTGAGCCGCTTCTACTCCGCCACTATCAAGTCTATTCTCTGCTCCTTTATCACTGTATGTATGTACTAGCACCTCTGCTAGTGACAAGCACAAGCTACAGAGAGCCAAAGCTGCATAGAAAATCATTCATCAGGACCCCTTTCCATCTCTAGACTACCTGTACTACTCCAGACTACCCCAGGGCCGCCCGGATTTCAAACATCCCCCCCCCCACCCTGGCAACCGCTACCTCAATCTACTTCCATTGGGTCACCGCTTTAGGACAATCTTCACAAGGACTTTCAGGTGCAGGAACTTTTTTCCCCGAGCTTGCTGGGCCTCACCCCCTACATGAAAAACCATTGCTAGGGCCTGCAATTTCCATTTACGCAAAATCTCCAAGATCCACCCCTTCCTGACCACAGGCATGGACAATCTCCTAGTCCATGCCCTCATCATCTCCCGCCTGGACTACTTCAACACCCTCCTGTCAGGCCTCCCTCTGAACCCCATTGCTCCCCTACAAGCACAGCAGCCATATTAATCCACTTCTCCCACCATTCTCTTTCCGCAACTCCCTACAATCCATCATGAACGCAGCAGCTAGACTAATCTATTCCTCGCACTGTTCAGTCTCCATGACTCCCCTATGCAAATCCCTTTACTGGCTCTCGATCTGCTTCAGAATCAGCATCAAGATCCTACGTCTTGCCTATAAATCTGTACACAAGTCCTGCCCAACCTGCATCTCTGACCTGCTCAGCAGATACACACCTGGTTGCCAACTTCACTTCTCCAACGACCTCCTCCTTCCAACCCTCGTATCTCCCACTCTCCCATGCTCGCCTATAAGACTTCACTTGAGCTGTCCCCATCTTGTGGAACTCTCTTCCATTGCCATTCAGGCTTGCGCCCTCCTTCAACACCTTCATACTAGGCAAATCTGAAGCAAAAATAAACTTATGATATGATTTGTACGTCTAGTACAGCTAAGAAATAGAACATAAGTAGCAAACAAAAGAGTCTCATATTGTTTTCCAGTACAGGAAGAGTTAAAAAAGTCAGTTGTTATCTATGCAAAAGAGCTTCTCTGAGCTATTTGGCCCAGTGCAGGTGAGGCCTCCGAGTGCTGGCAGTGAATAGGGCACTGACTGTAGATGCACCCCAAGCCTGGAGTTGCCTGCAGGTAAGCCCTCTTGAGAAAGGTCAGGGGTCTGGGACAGAGACACATTATAGAGACTGAGTGGAGTGTCCCTGTAAAACATGTATCTGCAAATATGGAAAACCAAAGTCATTTTTATATTAGAGATAGCTTAGTCAGTTTTCAATCCTCGCTATGTTTGTGCTGCAGTGCACTTCCAACATATAGTATACCCCTTTAGGCTGCTTACACACCAAGACGTTACAGGCGCACGTTAGTGCGCCTGTAACGCTCCCCCAACGCACAGCAATGTAACACAAGTGGGCTGTTCACACAGCCCACGTTGTGTTACATGTAACGCTGCACGTTCTCCGCAAAGTGCAGCATGCTACGGCGTTGGAGCGGCTATAGCCGCATTAGACTGTTTGCACATGCGCAGTGGGGGGCGGAGAGGAGGCGGGGAGAGCCAGCTACAGTAGCCGCGCACATGGCTACTTAATATTCACTTCACTGGCGGGCGCTGATTGGCCGGCGGGACCACGTGATGCGGAGTGTCTCGCTCCGCATCACGTGGACCTGCTGGCCAATCAGCGCCACTCTGGGAGACATTATAGGAATCGAGCCGCCTAACGCGGCTCACTCTACCGTCGGCTCTTGCAGCACCATACGTTGTGTTAGGTGCACGTTATGCGACCTTAACGTAGCACCTAACGCAACGTCTTGGTGTGCAAGTAGCCTTAATTGGCTGAAAAGCCTTTCCCTGAAGTCCTACATAAACTAGGCCCTGTTTGGTTTCAGAGTGCCCACCATTTCATTCTCAACTCATATAGCTGGGCACTTTGCATGCATTATTGCTGTACTACAGCCTAATTGTAGAGCGCTGTTTCTTGACTTGCCTTATGTAAGTGGTATTGACGTTTAAATTATACTGTACATTTCCAGTGAGGTGTTAGCCTCACTGTGAAAGATTTTTTTTAGCGATTAGTATGAACATCTTTACTTTTTTTTTATTGTTTGAACATTAATATTTTGCAATAAAGTATTTCCTGTTAGCACCTGTATACCTCATCTTTTTTTTTTTTTTTTAAGTTTAGGCTACATTCACAGTGGTGAGTTGTGGTGTGGTGTAACGGCTGCATTGTAGTTTGGTTTGCTGCACTGCAACGCACCACCTATGCAACTTTCACAGTTTGGTGGGCGAGGTGCCGTATAACAGCGTGCAGCATCCTAATGTATTTCATGCACACTCATTAACAGGTACAGTGAAGCATACTTGTTTATTGACTGTATGCTGCATTGTATGCTTGATATTCTCTATAAATCTCTGTGGAACATGTACCAGAATTATCTAAATAATGAAAGGTGTGGAAGGGTCAGCGCTGCGTAATATGTTGGCGCTTTATAAATACAATAAATAAATAAATAAATAAGGGTGAGTAAAGCATAGATCAGGGGCCCTCTGCACTTGGCTTTTGAAACCCTTTGGCACTTTATTTGGCCTGAGGGAGTGGGCAGATACCCACAAAACGCGTTGCCTGTGCTTATTAAAAATTCATATATATGAATTTGTCATTATTAAGGTAAGCAACCTCTCCCCTTTCTCTTTTATTTGTTTTTAACTCTTTCCCATTTGATCTTAATAATGATAACCATAATAAAAATAATTCTACCATCCCTACTTAGTGACATTCTGAGCCCACATAAGTTAAATGTTATTGCTAGAAATAAACATTCCAATTGATTTGGAGATTGGAGGCACCTGGGGAACATGTCCTATGTGAAAAAAAAATATACAACCATGTCTTTTTTTTAGTAACTAGAAACTAACGTTTTGGTGGGAAAATGCATTTTAATCTCGGTGGCAGGTGTGAAACTGCAGTCGTTTTTAGTATGCTGGCATTCCCATACTTTGATCTCATTAAAGAAAAAAGAAATATTGGATAACTTTGCTGGGAATACCCAGTGTAATTATCGCAATCGGAAATCTGTCATCTAGTGGCAGGACTGCAATGTGTACTGATTGCAAACAAGTCATTGTGGCTGATGCTAGATTACCTCACTGGATGGTGCAATGTATGTCAATCCCGGTCTGCAATTTCTTGAGCTTTTTGCTCACTTGGGCTGGTGCCAAAACTTTACAAATCCACCACTCTGTAGCATACAATCTATACTCCAATAAACAGGCTGTACACCACAGGCTTCAAAATGTTACGTTTTATGTGGCAATAGAGAAGCACACTGTCCTTTCTTAGCTGTACACTGATGTCATAGAGTATGACATCAGTCTAGTTGGTAATTGTATTGATAGAACTGATTTGCAGACTGCTTTATCATGTATGCATACTTTCACCTAAAATATTGTCTCATAAAAAAAATAAATGTTTATCATTGCCTGACCTGAAAGCCTTTTCTCTGTAGCATAGTGTAACATTTTTTAGAGTCCACCAAGCACTCTAAGCTGTAAACCAGAAATAAAAAGCCCCTTGTCCCATTATGCAATGGAAAAAAAGGATCCTTTATGAATGCAAGCTTATGAAATCAAACCATGTAAGTGTTTTTTTTTTCCTCCACCTTTTTACATCTATTGCATGAATACATCTGGGGTTTAATTAGAAGTTGAATCTGAAGGGCTGATAATTATTGATAGTTTGAGCCTGTTTGTGAAAGGGATGTGGATCTTGCATTTGTGCAGGAGTGTTGGCTGAATACAAATGTGACGTGTGGGAACTGCTAATATGCCTGCTGAAATATCTAAGTTGTCTGACTAAGGACAAGTGATTCCCATTGAGGGAAAGGTATTTCTCCAAGAAATGTCAACCCTGCTTTCTGCCTAATATTTTGAATGCTATCTATATCTCTGACTTACCCAAGGACAGAGTATTTATTATGTTGCTTCCAGAGCTGAAGGCCTCTGTTTTAATCACTTCCCTGTTTCCTCTTCCCGTTTCAACCAGCAGCCAGTGCAATACCTGCCACTGTAATTTTACATTGAAGCAGCTGTGTGCGTCATATTGGGTATATAACAGAGTTGTGCATGGGGATCGGGATGGTAATGAATACATGAATATGGTAATGAATAATGTTTACTTTGGATATCCATGGTCAGGGCCGGTTCTCTCATGAAGCAAGGTGAAACATTTGCATCAGGTGCACAGATTACAGCGGCAGCATGTTTGTACTGTATTTACACTAACACCATGCAGTCAGAGTAGGAGGAGAAGCGAGAGGAAAACAAGGTGAAGAAGTCATCATTGGGGAAAAGCAGCTTGTTGTGCTGTGTGAGGAGTCTGACAGTGAGTGAGGAGGGCAGAGGCAGGAGAGCAGCAGTGTTTCATTTGACTTGCACAGCAGAACGGAGGAAGTGGCACTGCTGTCCTGAGTGAGGAGGAATGGAGGATGGCCAGCTGGATGAGCAGTTTGCTTGTCACAGACTTACAGCTGGCCAGCGTGCTATTGTGTAGAGCTGCTGCATGTCGTGTGAGAACATTAAATGAAGCAGAATAAATTGCCGGGTGCTGTGCGATCATTCGGGGGGGATGGGGGAAACTGGGGAAACTATGCATCCTCACAAGTTTGCCTCAGGCAGTAATAAGTCTAGAACCTGCCCTGTCCATGGTGATGGGATCTCTAGTCCTCTTTAATGTGGTATTGCTCTGGGATCTGCAAAGGCAATGCAGTGATCAGATCAGATAGTAACAAATCAGCACCAAGGCCCATATGACATTGACATTTCCTCCCGAGTTTTCTCCTAGGAGATACTTTTTTATATTTTCTCTTAAAAATAACTTTTCAGCATTCTGCAACTGAAAAAGAACCACGAAGTGGGTGAAAAAGTACTATCAAAATGATTCTATTTTCCTGCTTGCTGGTGGCTTTAAAGGCATTTTATTGACAAGGTGTAGGTATTTCACCTAGGAGAAAACAAGTCCCAGGGCCATAGGCAATTCACGTTTTCACTTGAGTTATCTCCTAGAAGATAATTTTCATCTTCTCCTTAAACTCAATTTTCAGCATTTTACTATTGAAAAATTACCCAAAAGTTGGTGAAAAAGTACAATCAAATTTGTTGTGAGAATTTCCTTGCTTGCCGGAGGCTTCAAAGGCATTTTATGACAAGTTGTGAAAATATCACCAGGAGAAAACTCAGGAGAAAAAGTGAATTGCATGTGGGCCCCAGTGTCCTAAATAAAATCAAACAGTGCAACTTAAACACAGATCCAATGTAGACAGCAAAACTCCACAGGCCAATGACCTAACCCCAACTGGAAAATTGCAAAGTGCTTAAAGCCATTGTTACCCGATCTAAAAAAAACAAAAGTCAGATACTCACCTAAGGAGAGGGAAGGCTCTGGTCCTACTGAGCCTTGCCTCTCCTCTCCCGGTGCCCTCATTGCTGCGCTGGCTCCCCCGATCCAATCCCCCGCCGCAGGGGACTTCAGCCCGAGTGCTCCCGAAGACAGACAGCTCCATACTGCGCACGTGCGAGTGTGTCATACTGCGCAAGCCCGAGTGCTCCCAAAGACTTCCGAAACCTCCCTTCGGCGGCGGAAGTGGCAGTATTTGACCGAACTGGTCGAATGCTGCTGCGGGGGATTCTGAGCGGGACCGGGCACCGGGAGAGGAGAGGGAGGTCTCATTAGGACTCAGAGCCTTCCCTCTTCTTAGGTGAGTATCTGACTTTTGTTTTTTTAGATCGGGTAACATTGACTTTGAAGCTATGATTAAGGAGCCATCCATTGCTCTGATACGCGTGAGCTTTTATTTGTAACACTGATATGGATTAAAGAATAAAGATTTTCTACTTTACCCTACCATCTGGTGCAGCGGGACTTTTATGATTACTCTTTAACATTGACTTTAACACCAATACTAAGGAAATACTGAGAAACTTCCATGAGGATATGGACTAGTCCAACACCTGCCAGAATTTTAGTATCTACTGTAAGCAACATAGGAGTGAAGTAATTTATAGTGCATTTTACACATGACAAGTATGTATACACATCTATTTTAAATGTTGCAATGGGCAGCACGGTGGCGTAGTGGTTAGCTCTCTCGCCTTGCAGCGCTGGGTCCCTGGTTCGAATCCCAGCCAGGGCACTATCTGCAAAGAGTTTGTATGTTCTCTCCGTGTCTGCGTGGGTTTCCTCCAGGCACTCCGGTTTCCTCCCACATTCCAAAAACATACGGATAAGTTAATTGGCTCTCCCTAAAAAAAAAAAAAAATTGGCCCTAGACTACATAATATAGACATATGGCAATGGTAGGGATTAGATTGTGTGCTCCTTTGAGGGACAGTTAGTGACAAGATATATATATATATATATATACACTGTACAGCGCTGCATAATATGTCAGCGCTATATAAATACTAAATAATAATAATAATAATAAAAAATAATTTGCGATAGACTAAATTAAGCCAGAAACATTTCTAAATAGGCCTAATTAGTGGTGCTCAGCAGAGCTCGAATATTCGAGTAGCTCGAATATTCGAGCTCTTTTTCAGCTATCCGAGCTCGGTATTCGAGCTCCGAATAGCTGTAGCTATTCGAATGGGCTATCCGAGTACACTCGAATAGCCCATTCACTATTCGAGCTATTCGAGCAAACGGCGCTATTCGAGCTCGGTACCGAGCTTGAATAGCGTCATAGCCCAGATTGATGTCCTTAGAGCCAATCAGAGGGCTCCCAGGCCCTCTGACGGCAGCCAATCACAGAGGGGGACCCTGGCCAGTCCCTACCCTATAAATAGCGGCCGCCATGTTCCGTTTCTCCATGCTTGCCTGAGACTTGTACAGAGAGAGAGTTGCTCCTTTGTGCTTTGGCTTAGCAAGTGCTCTATTGTGATCATTTACCTAGCGTTTTTGCTCACCTACACCTGCCATATACACCTATATTGTTGTTAGTTAGATAGACATTGTATTTTAGTTAGTAGCTTGTGTGTTACATTAGAGACAGGCAGCTGCTGCAAGCTTACAGGTTTAGGCCTCAGGGGGGCCTTGCCTCTGTGGGCAGCTGTCCTCTGTTTATTTCTCTCATCTATACCAGTATTTCTGCTGTCCTTTACTAATAGTATTGTAGTTATACTGTACTAGGAGTAGGACACTCACTGACTGTCACTGTTTATAGGCTACTAGCTAGCTCCTGCGTGTGTGCACTCACTCACTGTCTGTGTGTACACACACTCTATTTCCTTCTGATTACTGATAGATTATTGTTAGTTAGTTGTACTTACTGTTACTACTTACTCTTACTGTACTAGGAGTCTAGGACACTCAGTCAGACAGTCACTGTGTTCATAGGCTACTAGCTCCTGCGTGCGGTCACTCACTGTCTGAGTGTACACACACCACCCACACTCCATTTCCTTCTGATCGCTGATTGATTATTGTAATTAGTTAGTTGTACTTACTGTTACTACTTACTCTTACTGTACTAGGAGTCTAGGACACTCAGTCACTGTGTTCATAGGCTACTAGCTCCTGCGTGCGGTCACTCACTGTCTGAGTGTACACACACCACCCACACTCCATTTCCTTCTGATCGCTGATTGATTATTGTAATTAGTTAGTTGTACTTACTGTTACTACTTACTCTTACTGTACTAGGAGTCTAGGACACTCAGTCACTGTGTTCATAGGCTACTAGCTCCTGCGTGCGGTCACTCACTGTCTGAGTGTACACACACCACCCACACTCCATTTCCTTCTGATCGCTGATTGATTATTGTAATTAGTTAGTTCTACTTACTGTTACTACTTACTCTTACTGTACTAGGAGTCTAGGACACTCAGTCACTGTGTTCATAGGCTACTAGCTCCTGCGTGCGGTCACTCACTGTCTGAGTGTACACACACCACCCACACTCCATTTCCTTCTGATCGCTGATTGATTATTGTAATTAGTTAGTTCTACTTACTGTTACTACTTACTCTTACTGTACTAGGAGTCTAGGACACTCAGTCACTGTGTTCATAGGCTACTAGCTCCTGCGTGCGGTCACTCACTGTCTGAGTGTACACACACCACCCACACTCCATTTCCTTCTGATCGCTGATTGATTATTGTAATTAGTTAGTTGTACTTACTGTTACTACTTACTCTTACTGTACTAGGAGTCTAGGACACTCAGTCACTGTGTTCATAGGCTACTAGCTCCTGCGTGCGGTCACTCACTGTCTGAGTGTACACACACCACCCACACTCCATTTCCTTCTGATCGCTGATTGATTATTGTAATTAGTTAGTTGTACTTACTGTTACTACTTACTCTTACTGTACTAGGAGTCTAGGACACTCAGTCACTGTGTTCATAGGCTACTAGCTCCTGCGTGCGGTCACTCACTGTCTGAGTGTACACACACCACCCACACTCCATTTCCTTCTGATCGCTGATTGATTATTGTAATTAGTTAGTTCTACTTACTGTTACTACTTACTCTTACTGTACTAGGAGTCTAGGACACTCAGTCACTGTGTTCATAGGCTACTAGCTCCTGCGTGCGGTCACTCACTGTCTGAGTGTACACACACCACCCACACTCCATTTCCTTCTGATCGCTGATTGATTATTGTAATTAGTTAGTTGTACTTACTGTTACTACTTACTCTTACTGTACTAGGAGTCTAGGACACTCAGTCACTGTGTTCATAGGCTACTAGCTCCTGCGTGCGGTCACTCACTGTCTGAGTGTACACACACCACTCACACTCCATTTCCTTCTGATCGCTGATTGATTATTGTAATTAGTTAGTTGTACTTACTGTTACTACTTACTCTTACTGTACTAGGAGTCTAGGACACTCAGTCACTGTGTTCATAGGCTACTAGCTCCTGCGTGCGGTCACTCACTGTCTGAGTGTACACACACCACCCACACTCCATTTCCTTCTGATCGCTGATTGATTATTGTAATTAGTTAGTTCTACTTACTGTTACTACTTACTCTTACTGTACTAGGAGTCTAGGACACTCAGTCACTGTGTTCATAGGCTACTAGCTCCTGCGTGCGGTCACTCACTGTCTGAGTGTACACACACCACCCACACTCCATTTCCTTCTGATCGCTGATTGATTATTGTAATTAGTTAGTTCTACTTACTGTTACTACTTACTCTTACTGTACTAGGAGTCTAGGACACTCAGTCACTGTGTTCATAGGCTACTAGCTCCTGCGTGCGTGCACTCACTGTCTGAGTGTACACACACCACCCACACTCCATTTCCTTCTGATCGCTGATTGATTATTGTAATTAGTTAGTTCTACTTACTGTTACTACTTACTCTTACTGTACTAGGAGTCTAGGACACTCAGTCACTGTGTTCATAGGCTACTAGCTCCTGCGTGCGTGCACTCACTGTCTGAGTGTACACACACTAAATTTACTTGTGATTACTACTGATTATTGTAACTGCTAGTTGTACTTCCTGACTGTTACTACTTACTTACTGTACTAGGGGACACTCACTCAGTCACCTCACCAACCAACCCACTCCATTAAAGTACCCCACTTTTCACCCGCCCTTTTACAAAACTTTTGTCTATACGCCCAAAACATTTAAGATGTCTGGAAGTGGCAGCCAGCGCGGTTTGGGCAAGGGGAAGGGCAGCAAGGGAATCAGGAGGAGAGGGAGCAGCATTGTGGCAAGCCGCGGCCGCGGGCGCGCCACCATGCACAGTTCCGCAGCAGCAGCAGCAGCGTCAGTGGCTAACATTCCTCCCATAGCCACTGGCCGTGGACGCCTTGGGCGCCGCCCAGCAGGAGCATCTGCAACTCACGCTGCAGAGACACAGCAGCAGCAGCGTGTAGCACCTGCTCCCATTTTCCTCCAGCCGGGTCGGAAACGTCCCATTGAGGAAAAGGATGCAGACACTGTGGTGCAACTCATG
This sequence comes from Hyperolius riggenbachi, assembly GCF_040937935.1. Classification (NCBI taxonomy): domain Eukaryota; kingdom Metazoa; phylum Chordata; class Amphibia; order Anura; family Hyperoliidae; genus Hyperolius; species Hyperolius riggenbachi. The sequence continues at coordinate 366,946,969 of NC_090649.1, read as the reverse complement.
ACGGAGGATGAGCAGCCCGCCATCAGCTCTGCATCCGAGGCCTCCACCCTCACCACCACCACCACCCCTGTTCGCAGCAGCCGCCCAGCAGGGTCTGGGGAGGAGGCCAGTTCACCGTCACTCGCCGACCTGTCATTCAGCAGTCTTTTGACCCCAGGCATCATGAGTAAATTGTCTGCTGTTGTTGGCGATCTTGAGGAGGAGATGCTGATGGGCACTTTGGGGGATGAGGGATTGGACAGCAAGACTGTGGCGACAGTCAAGCAGCCCATCCATGCATCAGGAGAGGAGTTTGGGGGGGTCCTCATCCCAGCAGGACATGTTTCAGGAGGGGGAGGATGATGATGACCCGGTGACAGACAGAGACTGGGTGCCACCACCTCCAGGGGATGTCGTCCTCAGCAGCTCTGAGGAGGAGGAGGAAGATGCTCTTGTGGGCCTTGCAAGGAGGCGCATCATTGCAAGCATTGGCAGCAGCAGTAGGCAGGTCCCACAGCCTGCTGGTGTCTCAGGCTCAGCAGCAGCAGCATCTGCCAGTACCACCACCAGCCGCACCCAAGCCCCCCCCCCAACCACCACAGGGAGACAGGCAGCAGCGCTTCCATGCCGTAGGGGGATGTTTAAGTCACCAATCTGGCGATATTTCACCATGCCCACTGTGTACAGCAAGTACGCCACTTGCAACCACTGTCAGCGGAAGTTGAGCAGAGGTGCAGACCCCTTAAAGTTCTGCACCAGCTCGCTCATCAACCACCTTGCGGCTAAACATTTCCACCAGCATGAGGAGTTCCAGAGGCTGAAGGCATCTGGTGCTGGCAGTGGCACCACACCCATCACTGCACAGCCTTCAGCAGCAGCAGCAGCAGCAACAGCAGCCACCCGCCCTCCTGCTCCTCCAGCAGCACCAGCAGGAGTGCGGAAACGCACTGCTCCTCCCCCCTCTGCAACTCCTGCCGCCGACACTGAGGCCTGTTCTGGCAGCCAGTCCTCAGTGGCCTCCTCCGCTGTGTCTGCTGATTCCCGTGTCAGCAAAAGGCCACGCCAGAGCCTTTTGAGCGAGTCCTTCCAGGGGGTGGTTAGGGCTCTGCCTCCCAGCAGCCGTCGCGTGCGGCAGCTGAACGGCTTGCTGGCACGGGCCATGTGCTCCCAACTCCTGCCGTACACGCTCGTGCAGGAGGGGAGCGACATTCGTGCGCTGCTTGCTTGCGCAGCCCCAGACTGGCAGCTCCCCAGCAGACACTTCTTTGCCCGCAAGGCCATTCCTGCACTGCACCGCTTTGTGATGGCCAATGTGGAGCGAGGGCTGGAGCACGCGGTTGGTGAAAGGGTCCACGTCACCATGGACTCCTGGAGCAGCTGCTTCGGGACAGGCCGCTACCTGTCCTTCACTGTCCACTGGGTCAGCTTGGTGGAAGGGGGTGAGGATGGGAGAGCAGCAGCGGGCACAGCAGCAGCAGCAACACAGTGGGTGGTGCCACCCCGCAGGCTCAGGGGAACTGCAGCAGGTTCCTCCGATCCTCTGCCATCCTCCGGCACACCTGGCCAAACCCCCCGCCTCAGCAGCAGCGTGAAGGCCCGCCACTGCCAAGCGCTGCTGCACTTGGTCAGCCTTGGGAAGACCAAGCTGACGGCAACCCATGTGTTGGCCAAACTCCAGGAGCAGGAGAGGATTTGGCTGACCCCCAGAGGCCTCAGAGTCGGAGAGGTGGTGGCCGACAATGGGGCCAATCTGGTTGCTGCAATAGACAGGGGAAACCTGACCCACATCCCCTGTCTTGCCCACGTGCTGAACCTGGTGGTGCAGAAGTTCCTGCGCACCTACCAGGGGATGGGCGAACTGCTGGAAACGGCAAGGAATGTTGTGCGTCACTTCCGGCGCTCGGCTGCAGCCTGTGCGAGCCTGGAAGACGTGCAAAAGGAGCTGGATCTGCCACGCCATCGGCTGATCCTTGACGTTCCGACTCGCTGGAACTCCACCCTGGCGATGTTGGAGCGTCTGGTTGAACAGAGGCGCGCTGTCAAACAGTACCTTGCCCTGGCCACTGTTTCCGCAGCTCAGAGAAGGGACAAGACCAGCAACATCCCGTCCATCGTCCCCGATGATGACTGGAGGCACATGCAGCAGGTGTGCTTTGTGCTGGCTCCCTTCCTGCAGGCCACAAACATGGTGAGCAGGGACCATGCTATGGTCTGCGAGTGGGTGCCCCTGGTTTCTCTGCTGAACAGGGCCCTCGATGCTTTGCTGGAACAGGGAGCGGCAGCCTTGGACCAGCAGGAGCGGCAACCAGCTGCGCAGTCCACCTCTGAGGGGGAGGAGGAGGAGGACTTGGTGGAGGTCCCTGACCTGGCTGCTGATGAGGGGGATCAGCACAGCGCAGCTGAGTTGGTGCGGGGGTGGAGAGAGGATGAGGCGGCAGAGGAGGAGGATGAGGACAGCACTGACGTCGATGTGCCAGCAGACGTGGCCCGCCTCTTCCCAATGGCAGCGCACATGCTGACGTGCCTGCGCAGGGACCCCAGGGTGATCCAGATGAAGCAGAGGGAGGAGATCTGGATCAGCATGATGTTGGACCCACGCCTCAAGGGGAAGTTGAGCCAGTTCCTGCCGCCTGCAGGAGGAGACCCAGCGCAACAAATAAGGAGCTTGCAGCAGGCCCTTGTTGAGCGCTTGGAGGAAGCCTTCCCCCAGCCTTCCGCCCCCACTGTCCAGCAGCCAGCACAGAGGCAGCAGCAGGTGCCTGCATCCAGCAGCAGCAAGCGCCCCACAGACCTGCTGTCTCTCAGCCACGAGCTCTACAGGACTGTAGAGGCTCCGGCAGCAGTGACTAGAGAGGAGATGCATGCAGCAGCATCCTCCTCCGGTCACAGCCAGCGCCTGACCCGCATGGTGGCTGACTACATGGGGTCGTACAGCGGGCTTGACAGCGATGCCCCTGTTGATCCCATGGAGTATTGGGTCAAGCGCATGGAGATCTGGAGCGAGCTGGCGCAGTACGCCCTGGAAGTGCTGTCCTGCCCCCCTTCCAGCGTGCTGTCCGAGCGCTGCTTCAGTGCAGCTGGTGGCGTGGTCACCGAGAAACGCTCACGTCTGTCTCACAAGTCTGTGGACAGACTGACGTTTCTCAAGATGAACCAGGCGTGGGTGGAAGGCGAGTTCCTGGCCCCTGTTGTCGGCGAGAGGGGGACATGAACTGGCTGCCGGAACCATCGTTAATGTGCCTTACCACCCTTTACCACCTCCTGGCTCCTGCTCACTAAGCCAGCCTGGTTCACTTTGACTATTACGTCGCCTGCAGCCACACATTTTACACCTACAGTGGGCTGCTGTGTACTGCCCTTCTGCTGTCTGTCTGTGTTTCCCACTGCCAGGGTACACAGCATTACCTTCTTCTGCTGCCACTCTGCCACCAGCTATTACGTCAAACAATAGCTATATTGGTTGTAAAACCAAAAACCAAAAAACCATTAAAAAAAAAAAAAGGTTTAATTTTTCTGAGGTGCCCGGGTTGAAAACTGTGTTGTCCCAGTTGTGTATTGGACACAATGTGGGCTGCACGACCGCTGTCTGGGACCTCCTGTTGTGTTTATTTACAGCCCTGGTATCACCGCTAGGTACCAGGGCTATTATGTCACGCTGCCTACCTGCTGCCACACTCACACTGCTCCTCCACACCTCCTCCTGCTGCTGCTGCTGCTGTCTGTCTGTGTTTCCCACTGCCAGGGTACACAGATGATTTACCTTCTGCTGCCACTCTGCCACCAGCTATTACGTCAAACAATAGCTGCTCGCCTACTCCTCCATTCCTCCTCCTGCTGCTGCTGTCTGTCTGTGTTTCCCACTGCCAGGGTACACAGCATTACCTTCTTCTGCTGCCACTCTGCCACCAGCTATTACGTCAAACAATAGCTATATTGGTTGTAAAACCAAAAACCAAAAAACCATTAAAAAAAAAAAAAGGTTTAATTTTTCTGAGGTGCCCGGGTTGAAAACTGTGTTGTCCCAGTTGTGTATTGGACACAATGTGGGCTGCACGACCGCTGTCTGGGACCTCCTGTTGTGTTTATTTACAGCCCTGGTATCACCGCTAGGTACCAGGGCTATTATGTCACGCTGCCTACCTGCTGCCACACTCACACTGCTCCTCCACACCTCCTCCTGCTGCTGCTGCTGCTGTCTGTCTGTGTTTCCCACTGCCAGGGTACACAGATGATTTACCTTCTGCTGCCACTCTGCCACCAGCTATTACGTCAAACAATAGCTGCTCGCCTACTCCTCCATTCCTCCTCCTGCTGCTGCTGTCTGTCTGTGTTTCCCACTGCCAGGGTACACAGCATTACCTTCTTCTGCTGCCACTCTGCCACCAGCTATTACGTCAAACAATAGCTATATTGGTTGTAAAACCAAAAACCAAAAAACCATTAAAAAAAAAAAAAGGTTTAATTTTTCTGAGGTGCCCGGGTTGAAAACTGTGTTGTCCCAGTTGTGTATTGGACACAATGTGGGCTGCACGACCGCTGTCTGGGACCTCCTGTTGTGTTTATTTACAGCCCTGGTATCACCGCTAGGTACCAGGGCTATTATGTCATGGCGAGCTGCCTGCCTCATTGACTGCCTGCTGCCACACACTCATCCTCCTCCTCCTGCTGCTGAATTTACCTCCTGCTGTCTTTGTGTTTCCACTGCCAGGGAGCACATACAATGGCGCTTCCAACATGCGTGCGCCCACCAGCTATTTGTTACGCTCAAAAATAGCTGCATTTCTTTAAAAAAAATTGAAAAGAGAAATACGTGAAGATGATGAAGAAGAAGATGAAAAAGAAGAAGAAGATAAAGAAGAAGAAGATGAAGAAGATGAAGAAGAAGAAGATGAAGAAGAAGATGAAGAAGAAGATGAAGAAGAAGATGAAAAAGAAGATGAAAAAGAAGAAGAAGATGAAGAAGATGAAGAAGAAGAAGATGAAGAAGAAGAAGATGAAGAAGAAGAAGAAGAAGATGAAGAAGATGAAGAAGAAGAAGATGAAGAAGATGAAGAAGAAGAAGATGAAGAAGAAGAAGATGAAGAAGAAGAAGATGAAGAAGAAGAAGAAGAAGAAGATGAAGAAGAAGAAGATGAAGAAGATGAAGATGAAGAAGAAGATGAAGATGAAGATGAAGAAGAAGATGAAGAAGAAGATGATGAAGAAGAAGAAGAAGTAGAAGATGATGAAGAAGAAGAAGAAGAAGAAGAAGAAGAAGATATAGAAGAAGAAGATCTAGAAGAAGAAGAAAGATAAAGAAGAAGAAGAACAAGTATATACAGTAACACTACTGAACAAAATTTAGGACACAACTTCTCTTTCCACATTTTTTTTTTAAAGGAACATCCCCACATAATCACTTGCTGTTGTTACTTGGAAAAAAAGATGTTTCTTGCATCATTCACCCTCAAAACAAGTGTTGGAAGCTATTTAAGGCCAATTCGAATAGTCAGCTCGAATAGTGAGCTCGAATACCGACTCGAATAGTGAGCTCGAAGTCCGAGGTCGAATCGAATAGTAAAAATTATTCGACTCGAATATTCGACTGACCTCGAATAATTTACTATTCGAATTCGACCAAACTCGAATTTTAAATAGGGGTATTTGAGCATCACTGGGCCTAATAAACTGAACAGATAATTTGTTTAGTTAATTTATTTGAGGTATGGTTTCACTCCAAAAATGTAATAACTTAAAGAGTATCTGTGGTAAAACTGACTGAGCCTGTCATGACAGACTTTGTCAAAATGATGGAGAATAGTGGTGGAGAGGGGTCATGGGTTAAATACTTACCTGTACTGGCATCATCCCTCCAGGCAGTTGATTGCTCCGCAACTAGAGGTGTACCGAACGGTTTGCCGGCGAACGGTTCCAGGCGAACATTGAGGGTTCGCGTTCGCCTGCGCCAGGCGAACTTTTCCGGAAGTTCGATTCGCCCCATAATGCACTATGAGGGTCAACTTTGACCCTCTGCATCACAGTCAGCAGGCACATTGTAGCCATTCAGGCTACAGTAAGCCCTGGAGCCCCACCCCCCCCTTATATAAGGCAGCCTCCGGCGGCCATTACAGTCACTCGTGTGCCTGCTAGAGAGAGGAAAGTGACAGCTGCTGCAGACTTTTTCTCTTAGGGACAGATTAGTTAGGTTCTAGGCTGCTTTGCTTGTTCCTGACTGATTAATATTGCTTTTAAAGCACCCAGCAACAGCTCTTTTCAGAGCTCAACCTGTACATTTTTTTTTCTGACACTTTTGTTGCATGCACAGCCTTGCTAATTGATAGTGTGTGTGCCACTGCCAGCAGCCCAGCACATTCAGTGACTGACTGCCTGTGTGTGTGACAGGGAGCTGCACATTGTACTACCCAGTACTGCATATACCCCAGTACCTGTTGTGTTTACTTAACCCACCTCATCACTGCATATACCTAGCTTTGTGTTGAGTGAACCCAGCTCACTGCATCTAACTACCCAGTACCTGTTGTGTTTACTTAACCCACCTCATCACTGCATATACCTAGCTTTGTGCTGAGTGAACCCAGCTCACTGCATCTAACTACCCAGTACCTGTTGTGTTTACTTAACCCACCTCATCACTGCATATACCTAGCGTTGTGTTGAGTGAACCCAGCTCACTGCATCTAAGTCTAACTACCTGTTGTGTTGAGTGAGAACCCACCTCACTGCATCTTAAGTACCTTTACTGTATACTGTTCAGTGAACCCAGCTCACTGCATCTAACTACCCAGTACCTGTTGTGTTTACTTAACCCACATCATCACTGCATATACCTAGCGTTGTGTTGAGTGAATCCAGCTCACTGCATCTAACTACCTGTTGTGTTGAGTGTGAGCCCACCTGGCCACCTCACTGCATCTAACTACCTGTTGTGTTGAGTGAGAACCCACCTCACTGCATCTTAAGTACCTTTACTGTTGAGTGAACCCAGCCCACTGCATCTAACTACCTGTTGTGTTGAGTGTGAACCCACCTGGCCACCTCACTGCATCAAATACCTGTTGTGTTGAGTGAGCACCCACCTCACTGCATCTTAAGTACCTTTACTGTTGAGTGAACCCAGCTCACTGCATCTAACTACCTGTTGTGTTGAGTGTGAAATCACCTGGCCACCTCACTGCATCTAACTACCTGTTGTGTTGAGTGAGAACCCACCTCACTGCATCTTAAGTACCTTTGCTGTTGAGTGAACCCAGCTCACTGCATCTAACTACCCAGTACCTGTTGTGTTTACTTAACCCACATCATCACTGCATATACCTAGCCTTGTGTTGAGTGAACCCAGCTCACTGCATCTAACTACCTGTTGTGTTGAGTGTGAACGCACCTGGCCACCTCACTGCATCTAACTACCTGTTGTGTTGAGTGAGAACCCACCTCACTGCATCTTAAGTACCTTTACTGTTGAGTGACCCCAGCTCACTGCATCTAACTACCTGTTGTGTTGAGTGTGAACCCACCTGGCCACCTCACTGCATCTAACTACCTGTTGTGTTGAGTGAGAACCCACCTCACTGCATCTTAAGTACCTTTACTGTTGAGTGAACCCAGCTCACTGCATCTAACTACCCAGTACCTGTTGTGTTTACTTAACCCACCTCATCACTGCATATACCTAGCCTTGTGTTGAGTGAACCCAGCTCACTGCATCTAATTACCTGTTGTGTTGAGTGTGAACCCACCTGGCCACCTCACTGCATCTAACTACCTGTTGTGTTGAGTGAGAACCCACCTCACTGCATCTTAAGTACCTTTACTGTTGAGTGAACCCAGCTCACTGCATCTAACTACCTGTTGTGTTGAGTGTGAACCCACCTGGCCACCTCACTGCATCTAACTACCTGTTGTGTTGAGTGAGAACCCACCTCACTGCATCTTAAGTACCTTTACTGTTGAGTGAACCCAGCTCACTGCATCTAACTACCCAGTACCTGTTGAGTTTACTTAACCCACCTCATCACTGCATATACCTAGCGTTGTGTTGAGTGAACCCAGCTCACTGCATCTAAGTCTAACTACCTGTTGTGTTGAGTGAGAACCCACCTCACTGCATCTTAAGTACCTTTACTGTATACTGTTCAGTGAACCCAGCTCACTGCATCTAACTACCCAGTACCTGTTGTGTTTACTTAACCCACATCATCACTGCATATACCTAGCGTTGTGTTGAGTGAACCCAGCTCACTGCATCTAACTACCTGTTGTGTTGAGCGTGAACCCACCTGGCCACCTCACTGCATCTAACTACCTGTTGTGTTGAGTGAGAACCCACCTCACTGCATCTTAAGTACCTTTACTGTTGAGTGAACCCAACTCACTGCATCTAACTACCTGTTGTGTTGAGTGTGAACCCACCTGGCCACCTCACTGCATCTAACTACCTGTTGTGTTGAGTGCGAACCCACCTCACTGCATCTTAAGTACCTTTACTGTTGAGTGAACCCAGCTCACTGCATCTAACTACCCAGTACCTGTTGAGTTTACTTAACCCACCTCATCACTGCATATACCTAGCCTTGTGTTGAGTGAACCCAGCTCACTGCATCTAATTACCTGTTGTGTTGAGTGTGAACCCACCTGGCCACCTCACTGCATCTAACTACCTGTTGTGTTGAGTGAGAACCCACCTCACTGCATCTTAAAGAGGAGCTGTTAGGTATAAGGTCTCAGAGAAAATAAACACATATATCAGTAGCTAAAGATTGGCTGTACTTACATTACATATGCATTTCACTGTCCACGTTTGGATTTCACAGAATTTGTATATAGTATATGCAGAGATAGATGCTCCTGACAGCTCATGACAGGCTCCATGTTTTTCTGTCAAATGTGTCGTCATGTCCTCCCTGCTTCCTGATCACAGATAAGCTCCTACTTGAACAACACAGTGTGCAGTGAATATTAATGAGCCATGTGGCTAGGAACAATAGCTGACTCCTGCAGTGTACTCTGCCCGGATATTTATCAGTGCTACGCGCTGGACTGATTAGAAGCTCCTGTACCGTCTCATTAGCAGCCGAGGGGAGGGCCCCAGAATGCTTTGCAGTTTAGTATGCGGCTTGCGTCCTTATGGTTCTATAACAGCCTTTCTGATAAGCACACATCAAAGGTAACTGAGATTTTTATCTTCACTAATTGCTTTATGGCTTCCTTCTAAACTGTTTAACACAGGAGAATAGAGGTTTAAATTAGCTTCTGCAGCCTGAAAGTTACTCTTTAAGTACCTTTACTGTTGAGTGAACCCAGCTCACTGCATCTAATTACCTGTTGTGTTGAGTGTGAACCCACCTGGCCACCTCACTGCATCTAACTACCTGTTGTGTTGAGTGAGAACCCACCTCACTGCATCTTAAGTACCTTTACTGTTGAGTGAACCCAGCTCACTTCATCTAACTACCTGTTGTGTTGAGTGTGAAATCACCTGGCCACCTCACTGCATCTAACTACCTGTTGTGTTGAGTGAGAACCCACCTCACTGCATCTTAAGTACCTTTGCTGTTGAGTGAACCCAGCTCACTGCATCTAACTACCCAGTACCTGTTGTGTTTACTTAACCCACATCATCACTGCATATACCTAGCCTTGTGTTGAGTGAACCCAGCTCACTGCATCTAACTACCTGTTGTGTTGAGTGTGAACGCACCTGGCCACCTCACTGCATCTAACTACCTGTTGTGTTGAGTGAGAACCCACCTCACTGCATCTTAAGTACCTTTACTGTTGAGTGACCCCAGCTCACTGCATCTAACTACCTGTTGTGTTGAGTGTGAACCCACCTGGCCACCTCACTGCATCTAACTACCTGTTGTGTTGAGTGAGAACCCACCTCACTGCATCTTAAGTACCTTTACTGTTGAGTGAACCCAGCTCACTGCATCTAACTACCCAGTACCTGTTGTGTTTACTTAACCCACCTCATCACTGCATATACCTAGCCTTGTGTTGAGTGAACCCAGCTCACTGCATCTAATTACCTGTTGTGTTGAGTGTGAACCCACCTGGCCACCTCACTGCATCTAACTACCTGTTGTGTTGAGTGAGAACCCACCTCACTGCATCTTAAGTACCTTTACTGTTGAGTGAACCCAGCTCACTGCATCTAACTACCTGTTGTGTTGAGTGTGAACCCACCTGGCCACCTCACTGCATCTAACTACCTGTTGTGTTGAGTGAGAACCCACCTCACTGCATCTTAAGTACCTTTACTGTTGAGTGAACACAGCTCACTGCATCTAACTACCCAGTACCTGTTGAGTTTACTTAACCCACCTCATCACTGCATATACCTAGCGTTGTGTTGAGTGAACCCAGCTCACTGCATCTAAGTCTAACTACCTGTTGTGTTGAGTGAGAACCCACCTCACTGCATCTTAAGTACCTTTACTGTATACTGTTCAGTGAACCCAGCTCACTGCATCTAACTACCCAGTACCTGTTGTGTTTACTTAACCCACATCATCACTGCATATACCTAGCGTTGTGTTGAGTGAACCCAGCTCACTGCATCTAACTACCTGTTGTGTTGAGCGTGAACCCACCTGGCCACCTCACTGCATCTAACTACCTGTTGTGTTGAGTGAGAACCCACCTCACTGCATCTTAAGTACCTTTACTGTTGAGTGAACCCAACTCACTGCATCTAACTACCTGTTGTGTTGAGTGTGAACCCACCTGGCCACCTCACTGCATCTAACTACCTGTTGTGTTGAGTGCGAACCCACCTCACTGCATCTTAAGTACCTTTACTGTTGAGTGAACCCAGCTCACTGCATCTAACTACCCAGTACCTGTTGAGTTTACTTAACCCACCTCATCACTGCATATACCTAGCCTTGTGTTGAGTGAACCCAGCTCACTGCATCTAATTACCTGTTGTGTTGAGTGTGAACCCACCTGGCCACCTCACTGCATCTAACTACCTGTTGTGTTGAGTGAGAACCCACCTCACTGCATCTTAAAGAGGAGCTGTTAGGTATAAGGTCTCAGAGAAAATAAACACATATATCAGTAGCTAAAGATTGGCTGTACTTACATTACATATGCATTTCACTGTCCACGTTTGGATTTCACAGAATTTGTATATAGTATATGCAGAGATAGATGCTCCTGACAGCTCATGACAGGCTCCATGTTTTTCTGTCAAATGTGTCGTCATGTCCTCCCTGCTTCCTGATCACAGATAAGCTCCTACTTGAACAACACAGTGTGCAGTGAATATTAATGAGCCATGTGGCTAGGAACAATAGCTGACTCCTGCAGTGTACTCTGCCCGGATATTTATCAGTGCTACGCGCTGGACTGATTAGAAGCTCCTGTACCGTCTCATTAGCAGCCGAGGGGAGGGCCCCAGAATGCTTTGCAGTTTAGTATGCGGCTTGCGTCCTTATGGTTCTATAACAGCCTTTCTGATAAGCACACATCAAAGGTAACTGAGATTTTTATCTTCACTAATTGCTTTATGGCTTCCTTCTAAACTGTTTAACACAGGAGAATAGAGGTTTAAATTAGCTTCTGCAGCCTGAAAGTTACTCTTTAAGTACCTTTACTGTTGAGTGAACCCAGCTCACTGCATCTAATTACCTGTTGTGTTGAGTGTGAACCCACCTGGCCACCTCACTGCATCTAACTACCTGTTGTGTTGAGTGAGAACCCACCTCACTGCATCTTAAGTACCTTTACTGTTGAGTGAACCCAGCTCACTGCATCTAACTACCTGTTGTGTTGAGTGTGAACCCACCTGGCCACCTCACTGCATCTAACTACCTGTTGTGTTGAGTGAGAACCCACCTCACTGCATCTTAAGTACCTTAACTGTTGAGTGAACCCAGCTCACTGCATCTAACTACCTGTTGTGTTGAGTGAGAACCCACCTCACTGCATATAGCTAGCATACCCCCGAGATGGACAAAATGGACAAACCAGGTAGAGGAAGAGGTAGAGGTAGACCCAGAGGAAGGCCACCAGGCACCGGCAGGTCTGTGGCTGTGCGAGGTGGTGTTGCTGTGATTTCATGCGGACCTGCCCCAAAATACAGTGCTCAGAAGAAGGCACGTGCCATCACTTCCCAAAATCGTGAGGAGGTGATTGAGTATTTAACACAGAACACCTCATCTCCCGCAGCCACCAGCGCTACAACAAGCACCACATCCGCTGCATTTGACACTTCGCAGGAGTTATTTGGTGGTGGTGGTGAAATCACTGATTCCCAGCCACTACTGCAACAACAACAAGAAGGCGCAGGTACACCACCTCATACGTCTGAGTTAGGTGGCGATAGTATGGACGTAACGTGTGTGGATGGGGATGATGGTGGACCACCTGAAGTTGGTGCACTTGAGGAGGTGTCTGAGGAAAGCGCAGCTGGCCAGGAGGATTATGATGACGATTATACGGATACCACATATGTTCCCGGTAGAGGAGATGACCAGGGGGACAGTTCAGAGGAGGAGTCAGAGAGGAGTAGGAGGAGACGACTCCATGATAGAAGCAGAGGGAGCTCGTCCTCAGAAACAGCTGGGGGCAGTGTCCGGTGCCATGTATCGCCAGCTATGGCCAGGGAGCACTCATGCCCTTCAACGTCAGCTGCTGCTGATGCCACCGTAGCGCCATCACCACAGGGGGGCTCAGCGGTTTGGAAATTTTTTCACGTGTGTGTCTCAGATCGGAGCAAAGCCATCTGTTGTCTCTGCCAGCAAAAATTGAGCCGTGGAAAGGCCAACTGTCATGTAGGGACAAGTGCTTTACGAAGGCACCTGGAGAGAAGGCACAAACAGCTATGGCAAGAACACCTGAGGAAAAGAAGCACCCCTCAAAAGACAAGCAGCGGAGAACAACCGTGGCAGCCGTCACAGGGGGCTTCTGCTGCTCCACGTTCCCATGGTATTGTTCATGGCTGGGGGGAGGAAGAATGGATACACTTTTAAACAATTTAAAAATACAACCATCTAAACTTTCAAACAATTTAAAAATACAACCATCTAAACTTTCAAACAATTTAAAAATACAACCATCTATCATTTTCAAACAATTTAAAAAAAGGGCAAAAAACTTGCCCTCCGTAAAACATTCTTGGCAAATGCTTTCGACTTGGTTTGTCTTCCGCTGGCTCAAGGGTCCATCTGACCACAGATGCCTGGTCTGCAAAGCACGGTCAGGGCAGCTACAGCATGGGTCTCAGCAGGCTCCCACTTCGGGCCGCAATCCAACCTTCATTCCCCGCGGTGACAATGGCAGACTTGCCCTCCATAACGGATTCCCGTTAAAGGATTTAAAGTTAATTCATTTCAAATACACAGCAGGGCCTCGAAAGTCCGCCTCCTGTATTGTTATTTTTGGTCACTACCTCGGGGCGGGCGTGCATGCCTACCTGCTGCCCTCCTTGGATGTGTAGTGGTAGCCGTTTCTCAGGCTCCACACCGGATTCCATCCCTCATTTCCCGGCCATTACCCGGGGTCACAAATGACAGACTTGCCCGCCTCCATATGATTCTCGTGAAAGGAATGTGGTGTCATCTTTGCCCGCCATAACTGGTTCTCGTTAAAGGATTTAAAGTACATTCATTTCAAATACACAGCAGGGCCTCGAAAGTCCGCCTCCTGTATTGTTATTTTTGGTCACTACCTCGGGGCGGGCGTGCATGCCTACCTGCTGCCCTCCTTGGATGTGTAGTGGTAGCCGTTTCTCAGGCTCCACACCGGATTCCATCCTTCATTCCCCGGCCATTACCCGGGGTCACAAATGACAGACTTGCCCGCCTCCATATGATTCTCGTGAAAGGAATGTGGTGTCATCTTTGCCCGCCATAACTGGTTCTCGTTAAAGGATTTAAAGTACATTCATTTCAAATACACAGCAGGGCCTCGAAAGTCCTCCTCCTGTATTGTTATTTTTGGTCACTTCCTCGGGGCGGGCGTGCATGCCTGCCCGCTGCCCTCCTTGGATGTGTAGTGGTAGTCGTTGCTCAGGCTCCACACCGGATTCAAACCTCTCATTCCCCGGCCATTACCCGGGGTCACAATGGCAGACTTGCCCGCCTCCACAGGATTCTCATTGTAGCGGTACTGAACAAGTACACAGCAAGTAGAAAATGTAAATTAAAAACAAAACGTAAGCTTTTTAACAATGCCATGGAAAGTTGAGAAGGAAGTCACACATTACCTGACATCACTGAGTGAGGAAGAACAATCATGCCATGTTGCGCAGTAGTCCAGCATGGCCGTCACTACACAAACAGCTGTTTGCGGTGCGTTACACAGTGAGTTTGGTGTGTCAGTGTGAAGCAGTACTCTAATTACACTCCCTGTTTGATGTATACACATGCAAGATGTTTGAAAGCACGTTAGGCCTGCAATTTAGCATTCAATGTGATTTCTGCCCTTAAAACGCTGCTTTGCGTCACATCCAGATTTTTCACCGGGACTTTTGGCATGTATCCCACTCCGCCATGCCCCCCTCCAGGTGTTAGACCCCTTGAAACATCTTTTCCATCACTTTTGTGGCCAGCATAATTTTTTCTATTTTTCAAAGTTCGCCTCCCCATTGAAGTCTATTGCGGTTCGCGAATTTTTCCGCGAACCGAACCTTCTGCGGAAGTTCACGAACCCGGTTCGCGAACCGAAAATCGGAGGTTCGCAACATCTCTATCCGCAACCTCGCAGATTTGGCCCTGAGAATTTTTTTTTCAAAATGGCTGCAGAGACTCTGACACGCCCACCTACGTGGCCCTGGCCCATCCTCAGCCCGGCAGCCATGGCCTGATTGAGGTTTACGAAGAATTTTGACAGTCTTAGAAAACATGATCCCCACTGCACTACTGAGGAGGGGGACAGAGTCTCCTCTGACTTGAAGAGATCGGATCAGGTGAGTATTTAGCCCTAACACCTCCCAATCCTGTCATGACTGGTTTTGTAATTTTGGTCTCAAGTACTCTTTAACAGACTTGAGTACCTAAGTAAAATACAACGCGTTTCACGGGAGTGACCTGCTTCCTCAGGCAATAAGATAGAGCATATAAAAAAACAGGTCTGGTACTATGCCATGCGTCTCTGACAGAGGAAGAGGGTCACTCCCGTGAAACGTGTTGTATTTTACTAGTGTATTTTACTAGAGTATGTAAATAAATTGTTTTGCTGAAAATTGATTGGCATTTTCTTGTGTCTGTCCGTAGGAGGTAAATCCACCACTACCACCTCACTTTTAAACGTTTTAGATCTTTTGATCCTTCTGGTGCCTCTTTATCCATACTACATTATACATATCCACCCTTGGTGGAGGGATGTTATCCCTTTTTTCATTGATCTACAGCGAGCGACTTCTTAATCCTGAGTGGGGACAGGTCTAATCTCCCCACCTGCTTTTACAGTGGTTGCCTATATGGTAACCCTGACTTTTGAGTATATTGCACATACTCTTTCCACACACCTTCATTTACCAGTACATACTACACTATATTGGACCCTCAGTGTCCCTCTTTTTGAGTACGTAAGGTGTAAATCTCTTCTACTCTACACTATAGCGGCACTGTACATAATTTTTATGCCTTTGGAGTTTTCGATTTTCATTCATAGTGGAAATACCATGAAGATGTATACCAGCTTTATACAATAAAGACATGAAAGGAAGAGTGGGCACAAATATTAAAGACGACATGTAATGTAATACCGACTGCAGGTAATGAAAACACTTCAGGAATTACTGCTGTTACCATTTAAACCTGGCTTATACTTAAAATTCAGACCTGCTAAAACAGATGGGGTTGCTCCGATGTATTTTATGATTTTATGTACTAGGTGTGCAGTCACCAGGGCCATTTCTTGGGCAGTGTGGACAAACGCAACTGCCCTGGCCGCAGACCGTCAAGTAGAAGAAGTGGGGCGTCAGCAGAAAGACTTAACCGCTAGGGAGCTGGTGAAGCGCGGTGCAGCCAAATGGAAGAAGAAAGAAGATTACCAGCACAATCACCTTCCTTGACTCCTCCTGGACTGCCTGCGTCTGACGTCAAGTCATCAACACGTCACCACCGTGTGATGACACATGATGTCCTGTAACGGCACTGCAGGCTGTCAGTACTCGGTGCCCAGATTTCTGTGCTCTCTTCGCCTGTGTGTTTTCCTGGTCCCTGCTTCCTCCTGGATGAACAGCTGGTCACTAGTAAGTAGGCAGATCTACTTGTGACTTGTGGCTGTGTGACTGTCCCTAAAGAGTAAGGGTTCGCAAGTCCACGGAGGTGGGGGGGAAGGCGGTGCAATTTTTACATCCTCCCCTGGGTGCAATTTAGCCTACAATCTGCCCTGGCAGTCACCCAGCACAACCAATCAAGTGTCAGCATTTGAATGAAATAACTAAATGAAACAAGGACATTATAGATGAAACAAGGATTCTGAGTAGCTGGCGTGTACACCGGTTTCATTTTTGATCCAATTTTTTTCTACTCTTATAATTTTCTTTGTAACCCTTTGCTTATTGCGCACATAGCATAGTAAGTCATATGAATATGCCCACTTTTACTTTACTTCTAGATCTGTGCCTGAATGTAAGGTATGCGCTAATATAAGCTGAAAACATGATTGATATGCAGTACTTGCAACAAAGCAGATGACTAGGAATATGGTATGGAACTGGTTTTATTCAAAACATCATATGGAAGACAGGCTGCTAAAAGCTTCATTCACAAGATTATGAAAATTATATGGTTTGCACATGAAAAGTTTCTGAAGCTCAAACACATTAATAGTAAGATCACATAGTGAGATTTGAAATGCTAATGGATTTAACAGTTATTAATGTTTTATGTTCAGTCTCATATTCCCCTGAGTTCTGACATCAGTGCCTTTTATGTTACAATACATTACATTCAGGTTTGCACTTCTGTCCCATCTTTGTGTCTGGTTTAGAGGTTGTCTTCTTTTGTGTGCTGAGTAATAGCAGTGTTTTCATGAATGACTGTTAGCATCTGTCAATTTACATAATTATTCAAAAACATATCGTTCTGCAGAATATTTTCAAAATACCAGGACACTACAAGAAATTGAGTGTTGGATCATTGCAAATGATGCAACTTAATCTCAGCGGCAACAATAGTCTTCTTTTAGGAGCAAGAAATAACTTTCTAAGTTAAACGGAGAAAATGAAGTTAGTACTGTAATGTGATTTTATATGTTCT
The DNA here is from genome assembly GCF_040937935.1 of Hyperolius riggenbachi. Lineage (NCBI taxonomy): Eukaryota > Metazoa > Chordata > Amphibia > Anura > Hyperoliidae > Hyperolius > Hyperolius riggenbachi. Next base: position 366,929,774 of record NC_090649.1, on the reverse strand, counting down.
TGTCAAACATTTAACTATAACTTAATGATGACCTTCCCTTAAGCTACATACTCAACAGAAGATGGATCGGGGAACCCATGGCGACGCAACACGAAGAAAGGGCGTTCCCCGATCCATCTTCCTACTGTGGGAGCATGCAATGGCACACGACGGACACAAGCGGGACTTCAAATGATCAGGGCAGTAAGTGCAGGAATCGTCAGGCACCTTAAAGGACAACTATCAAAGTTAACTAAAATTCTAAATGCCACATATATTTCCAGTAATTACTAGCAAATAGCAATACAAAGGATTTTCTTTCATCTTTTCATTTTTTATGTGAAGGAAATATGACATTTACAGAGAACAGTTTTCACTGTGGGCACTACTATGGAGGACCGTGTCCAGCACATCCAACATACAAAAACAATCTTCACTGGCTCCAATACTGTGACTGTAATCTCTTCAGATTGATAGAAAGCAGAAATACAGTTTCAAATAGGGTGTAAATAACTTATCAGCTGTCAGGGCTCGTTTCCACTGTCGCGGTGCGGAATCGCCTGGATTCCACCGCAGAAGAAATCGCATGCGGCTGCGTTTCCGCCTGTGGATTTAGCCGTGATTTCGCATGCAATTTCGCATGGCAAGGAGCCAGGCGAATTTAACCATGTCACTGCCTGAGTAAAGCTCCATAGCAAACCATGCGAAATCGCACACGAAATCGCGGGGAAATCCGCATGACAAAGCCGCATGCGATTTCCCTATTAAATGCATTAGCGGCGATTCGCCCGCATTCCTCCCGCACGCGAAATCTGATGGCTCTGCCGTGCAGATTTCTGCCGCACCGAAAAACGCTCCCGCCGCCGCACAAGTGGAAACAGCCCCATCCACTTACATTGACTATGCGAATCCGCATGCAGTGCCCGCATGCGGATTCGCTATAGTGGAAACGAGCCGTTAGGCCTCTTGCACACTGCATGCATTTCCGATTCCGATTCCGCTTTTTAATCTGTTTTTACCTCCGATTCCAAATTTTTAATCTTTACTGCATGCTGCGTTTTTGATCCGTTTTTCTGTTGAATGTATTCAGGGAAAATAGGAATCGGAAATGGAATTGGAATCAGAATCAGAAAATGGATTTGCAGTGTGCAGGGAGCCTTAACCTCCCTGGCGGTTTATTTATTTTGCCAGGGAGGCTGCAATGGGGTTTTTTTTAAATTAAAAAAAAAATATTTCATGCAGCCAACTGAAAGTTGGCTGCATGAAAGCCCACTAGAGGGCGCTCCGGAAGCGTACTTTCGATCGCCTCCGGCAATCGAAAGTAACAAGATAGGCCGCAATGAGCGGCCTATCTTGTTTCGCTTTCCTCGTCGCCATGGCGACGAGCGGAGTGACGTCATGGACGTCAGTCGACGTCCTGATGTCAGAGCCGCCCGATCCAGCCCCTAGCGCCGGCCGGAACTGTTTGTTCCGGCTGCGCTGGGCTCGGGCGGCTGGGGGGACCCTCTTTCGCCGCTGCACGCGGCGGATCGCCGCGGAGCGGCGGCGATCGGGCAGCACACGCGGCTGGCAAAGTGCCGGCTGCGTGTGCTGCTTTTTTCAGAATGAAAATCGGCCCAGCAGGGCCTGAGCGGCGACCTCCGGCGGCATACCCCGAGCTCAGCTCGGGATTACCGCCAAGGAGGTTAATGTGCCTCTCTGCCACACGCAGTCTAAAGTAAACAGAAATTACAGCCTGGAAGAGACTATTCTGAATGGGGGGGTGGGGGGGGGGGCATCCAAGTGCAGGAAAAAGTACAGGTCCTACTTTTCAGATCCTTTCCTGTAGCTAAAAAAATCCATCAGCTGTTCTCATATGATCTGTGAGAAAGCAGTGTGTGTGTTATCTGCATTGTCACACTTGTTTGTCCATGTACACTTATTGCTATGATATACTATTTAGTTGCACAGAAGATAGCACTATATAAATAAATAATAATGATAACAATACATTTCTGTTAGACACTTGCTGCATTATGGAACTTACCGTATTTTTCGGAATATAAGACGCACTTTTTCTTCCCCAAAACTAGGGAGGAAAAGTGGGTGCGTCTTATATTCAAAAGGTACGGTTTTGGGTCCCAGAATATACTCGCCTGATCCTGCCGCCGCGCTCCTCTTCTCCATCTGCGGTAATCCGAGGCTGCCCGATCATCCAGATTCAGGTCTTCTGTATCATGAGGCTTCCCATTCCATAAGGATGCAGCTCTTTGGCGTCCCATCCGCCGCGTTCCTCATCGCTGCAGTCTCGGTATACAGACTGCAGCCTTCCGGTGTACGCATTCCTCTGCCCGATACTCTTCCTAGTTACCGCGTCATAGGCACTTCCTGGTTACAGTGCCTCCTCTGTGTGACCCGCAGCGCACGTGCGCCTGACGTCACGTGCGCTGTAACCAGGAAGTGCCTATGACGCTTTAACTAGGAAGAGTATCGGCAGAGGAACGAGTACACCGGAAGGCTGCAGTCTATATACCGAGACTGCAGCGATAAGGAACGCGGCGGATGGGACGCCAAAGAGCTGCATCCTTAATGAGTGGGAAGCCTCATGATACAGAAGACATGAATCTGGATGATCGGGCAGCCTCGGATTACCGCTGATGGAGGACAGGAGCGCGGCGGCAGGATCAGGTGAGACACAGCAGAGGTTAGTTAGGGAAGTGTAGCATAGTGTAGTGTCGTTGGTGGGGGGGCAGAAGGGGTTAGTTAGTGAAGTGTAGTGTAGTTGGTGGGGGCAGCATAGGTTAGTGAAGTGTAGTGTAGTTGGTGGGGACAGCAGAGGTTAGTTAGTGAAGTGTAGTGAGGTGTAGTTGGTGGGGGGCAGAAGGGGTTAGTTAGTGAAGTGTAGTTGGTGGGGGACAGAAGGGGTTAGTTAGTGAAGTGTAGTGTAGTTGGTGGGGACAGCAGAGGTTAGTTAGTGAAGTTTAGTGAGGTGTAGTGTAGTTGGTGGGTGGCAGAAGGGGTTAGTTAGTGAAGTGTAGTGAGGTGTAGTGTAGTTGGTGACGGGCAGAAGGGGTTAGTTAGTGAAGTGTAGTGTAGCTGGCCAGTGTAGCCTAGATGGAGACATTTTAGAGGGGAGTAGGTTGGTAAGACGCCCCTGCACCAAAGACGCATCTAGGTTTAGTTAATTTTTTTTTCCTGATTTTTGCCATCTAAAACTAGGTGCGTCTTATATGTCGGAGCGTCTTATATTCCGAAAAATACGGTATTTAGCAAAGCAAATATCAGGCGAGACCATTTGGACATAAGGGTGAGAGATTATGTGTGCTAGCTAATTCATGCCATATTTATGAAGTTCTGATAGGTGCACTTGTATACATGTTGTCATGTTTGGCCATGTATTTTACAGTGTGTGTCAAGATGTAGTGGTACATGGATGTATGAGAATTTACACCCGCTTGTAATTACTGACACAAATAGGCCTATTTCAACACGGAGTTGACAGTACTCTGTGCCCGATATCCACCACTTTATTTTATTTATTGTATTTATAAAGTGCCAACATATTACGCAGCGCTGTTGCTTATCCTTGACTGGCTCACAATCAGGTCAATTGCCAATCTTTGGCCTGTCTGACTACCATGTTTTGCTGCTGATACTGAACTCTGCCTGGCTGATAACTTGTCACAAACACTCTTAGGGCCTGTACACACTGCTGCGCTTGCGTTGCGTTTTTAAAAACGCATGCGTTTTTAAAAACGCAAGGTCTTTTGAAAAAGAATGAAAATCGTGATGACTTGTACACACTGGTGCGATGCGTTTTTAAAAAAACACAAACGCAGTGCCTGCTGCGCTTTTTTAAGCGCAGCACATGAAAAACGCATTAAAAACGCATGCGCTTGCGTTTTTGCCTGCGTTTTTCAGAAGTCAGTATCCCAGAAGACTCTGCAATCTCCTGATTCCTGTTAAAATGTAAACTAGAAAAAAAACAAAGGATTCTTTAGCCAATCAGCAATTACAAGAAAAACGCAAACGCACAAAAAACGCAGGCAAAAGCGCATGCGTTTTTAAAACTACAGGCACTTTAAAAACGCATGCGCTTGCGTTTTGCTTGCGTTTTTCAGTGTGTACAGGTCCTAAGAATTCGTGCTGGTGGCAGCATTTGCATTAATTATTCTGGGCATCCTCTGCCCACCAGCAGATACCTCTCTCCAGTCTATAAACAGTCACTGTAGTTATTTGGTGTACCTCCAGTTGTTATCTTGAGTCACCTGACAGACTGGACAGCAAACTTGAAGGACAACTGAAGTCAGAGAGATATGGAGGCTGACATATTCATTTCCTTTTAAGGCCCTTTCACGCCAAATCCATTGCATTGTTATAAGATTGCAACGCAACGTATCCAAAAGTTGTATGGCACAGTAACATTGCAGTGCGACTATACAGTGAGGCATACAATTAAACCATGCCTAACTGCAACTGTAAATGAACACGGGCAACTGGTATTGTTTAAAGAAAATAAATATGACAGCTTCCATATCCTTCTCACTTCAGGCCAGATTACTGACTAAGCAACACAAGCAATTGATTGGGACCCTAGTCAGAGTCTAAAGGACCCCACCAGCATGGTACTATGGCCCTGCGTTATCTCTCCTTAATAGGCACATCATGATCGTTAAGCAGATTGGGCCAGGGTGAATTGTATCCGGCAGAGTGTGCTGCCGCTATGGCAGCGCCCGTTGCCAGCCCTGTTTCTAGGGGTGTGCAAGGCGTGCCGTCGCCCTGAGCGCTGAGGGAGGGGGGCGCCGTAATGGAGGGTGGAGCCGCGGATTTTGCTGCTAAAATTGCCAAAGATGTATGGTGTGCTGCGGTGAGAGATGTGGAGAGAGCTAGTAAGCCTGCCCCCTCTTGTCAGCTTCCTGTATCAGTGCAGTGAAGCAGCGCGACTTCTGTCTTCTGGATCCAGCGTTTCGGCATGGCAGTTCCCAAGTTTGTTCCAAGGCTTATGGCTCTCGGCTAAAGTCCCTTCTTCCTTTCCCAGACTTGCCTGAAGGTAGCTTGTGTCCTTGCATTTTCTCTTTTGTTCTGTGCGCCTCTCCTGTGTGAGTCCGATTGTGTGCTGCGTGTAGGCTGAGCTGTACGCAGGGTATGATGATGAGTCTCTGCCTCTTCTAGCTTCTGTAATGTGATCCTAAAGTAATCCGTGCTTCTGGCTGGTAGGGGGCTGTAAAATGTTGCGTCCTGTTGTGTTTATAAAATCAATTCAACAAAGAACCGCACTCACGTCTGTGGGTATGCTGGTGTCGGGCTGCTAGTCTGCTCAATAGTAATTTCCATGAAGGAGTCCGCACACAGACTTAAGAAGCAACCAACGTGAAGTTTATTGTCCCATCACATACATGTGCCATAAATGTCTGACCCGCATAGGCCGACGATTGTTTCGGGGCCACAAAGGGTCCCCCTTTATCAAGGCAGATAGCAGAAGAGACACATACGTATGTGTCTTTTCTGCTATCTGCCTTGATAATTTTTCTGCTATCTGCCTTGATAAAGGGGACCCTTTTTGGCCCCGAAACGATCGTCGGCCTATGCAGGTTAGACATTTATGGGATGGGACAATAAACTTCACGTTGGTTGCTCCTTAAGTCTGTGTGCGGACTCCTTCATGGAAATTACTGTTGTGTTTATATTCTGCTGCTCCCCGTGATTGAAGTCTGTCAGGTGAAATTCAATCCTTTGTCATTACTCTGTGGAGTCTGTGCTTATGTATTGGAGCACTTCAGTCCTTGTAAATGTCAATACTGCTCTACCAAGTTATAGCATACTGTATTTGTATAAACCTGTATATTACAACTAGTAAAAGATGGCCCGGTCTGTGAGCTTTCACCTACTACCACCTAAGTGTAGCCACAAGAACATATTCAACAAGCTTTTGTTTTGTTTTGTTTTTCCTCACAGGTACCTTTTAAATTAAAAATATGATCATGGTTGTCCATGTTTTAAAGTACAAAAAATGCATTTCCCACTTCTCTTCCCAACCCTTCCCTCCTTAGGGCTGATAATGTGTATTCTGTGTCACCCTTAGAGATCGTTGCTTGATACTTAGGATTACACTGCAGGGAACAATCACTGACTGTACATAAAAACAATACAGCCCCCTCCGCACCTACACCTATGTTTACCAGGGAAAAAGTGTATGTATGTTAGTAAGGGGGCAGAGTGGGGGGTTCTGTCAGCCAGGGGGCTGCTGGTGATATTGGGCCTTGGGCGGCAGCTGGTGATAGTGGACCTTGGGCCATAAAAAGTACAAATTGGACCCTGATCTAACCTATGCTGCGGGGCACCTATCTATATAACCTATACTGGGGGGAGGGGGCACCTACCTATCTAACTTATACTTGGGGGGGTTCCTACCTATCTAACCTACACTGGGGGTGCCTACCTATCTAACTTATACTGGGGGGCACCTAACTATCTAACCTATATTGAGGGCACTTATCCATCTAACCTATAGTGGGGGCACCTATCTAACCTATACTGGGGGGCACCTACCTATCTAACCTATATTGCAGGGCACCTATCAATCCCAGCCCCTGCTCCTGAGTTTCCTGTTTGCATAAGTAGTAGAAGATTTGCATATGATTTGCATCTGAGTTGAATGCAAAGTGTGCAGAAAATCTATTTAGGTGCTTCACACTGAGCTGGTGGTCATTTCAGATGCAGCCTTAGTGGTATGCGTTGGCGTTCTCCTCGCTGTTCCACAAAATCGTAAGTTACACGTTTTTTTTGCTTAGCTGCTCCCAAGGTTTTAAATTTAGGTTAGGTCACTTGCCCGGAGGTTTGCCTCACCGTGGCGCAAGTGTCTAGTATAATATACTTTGCATGCAAACCATATTGGAAGCTAAAGTTCCTCCTAGTTTAATAAATGTTAGCACTTGTCTAGGATGTGTTATAATTTAAGTAGGCCTCAGTTATTTGACTGAGTTTATGTAAAAAGCTTGTTCGCAGAATATACCTTTAAAACAGAGTTTCTTGTGATGTAGGCAGAAGCATCTCAGTGTCTGCTTGAAAACAGATGAATAACAAGCAAATACTGAGAAGCTGTTCCTGAAGGAAGGCCACAGGCCTACACTGCCCCAGACAAATGGACTACGAGAACAATCAACATCGGCCTTATTTACAAAATACCACATTCCTGTAAGTAAGTGAAAGGCCTAATTAAATATTAATCGAGTAGGTGTGTATTATGACACCACGAGGGGTCGAAGCCAATAGCCGGGTCTGGGCGATGGCTAAGATGAGGTCACATATAACTCTTTCCTAGTCGCTATTAAAGGGCCAGAGGGGCTGACGGAGCTCACTCTGATTCCTACTATCCTGCTCTCTATATGCTGACTGGAACACTTAATTATTTTCCTTTCTTTATGTAATCTGATATAATGTATGCTGTACATAGGTAGTCTAAAAGATGTAACGTAGGATAGATATAAGGAGACCTGATTGCCCTCAGCAGGAAGGTAATCACGCCGCTGTAACGCAACATGGAACTTTGCTTGGCCAGGATATGATGAACTGTATCTGTATAGTTGTGTACTTGATAAACTCCATCAAACTTTGAAGAAGCCTGAGAAAGTCTATCTCCTGCTTGCTGTGAAGAGTCGTGTTTGCAACTCTTGCTGATGAGTTGCTGGTGCCGGAGCAAAAGGTGATTTATAACAGTTTATAACAGGATGCAGGGCATGCATTTTTCAGTCTGACAGAGGCGGTGTATGCCTGTGCGATTAACCACTCAATTGCAACATGTGTTTAGGGACGCGCATCCTTTCCTCCCACCTTTTTTTCACCTATCTATCTAACCTATAGTGGGGGCACCTATCTAAAACCATAAATGCACATATGTGGGATATCAACCTATCTATATCACCTAGACAACTAATGAGATTCCAACCATATATCAAAAGGGAGCCTGAGCTTTCAAAAATATGTATGCAATTTATTATCAAAGTTTGCTTAGAAACAATTACTATATAGCCACATACACTTAAAAACATTTAAAACTCGATTATTCATAGATCAAAACCGCAGCGCAGCAATTGGGCATTAAATCATAGGTGCACCTATAAATCATTCATCCGGATTTCTGTCTTCAGGCCCCTTTGCATTTAGCAGTAGCTCTATGAATTGACGTCACTCTATGGGTAGCATAATCTTCAATCCAACCCGTGTGCTATTTAGCACGCCTCTGCACAGTCCAAATGTGTACACACCCTCATTACATGCATATAATAAATGAAAAGCCACCTTTTGCCAAGCATCAACCTAAGCATATATTGTGTGACCAATTCCACATCTCAAGCAGGAAATAGCGTTATCTTAGTGCATGCAGTAGCATCAGCCGTTTAGTAATTGCAAGCAATGCTCTTTCCCCCGGGCAAGCCGGTACTCACACTATCAAGGATGACCGTCAAGGAATCAGGCTTCACACAGCCTAGGCTGTAGTTGCGCAAAGTGGGATCCCATACAGTAGTTTCAAACGCCGCGCTACTGCAGACTTCAGGTGTGAGGCTGTCAGGGGAAGAGGGCGGAGGCACGGGAGGACGAGCGTGACCAGCGGAGTGACGTCACAAGACACGTGACGCGTTTCACCGTAAAGGTTTCTTCAGACGTGTGCCAGCAGAGGGCGCACGTACCTCTTATATAGGCCGTGAGCATCTGTTCATTAATTTAATAGCTGCAATGGCTCAATAGCAAAGAGCTTGATTAGAGCACCATCTAGTGTCCCAATAGGGAAATGCATATATGGAGACATTCATAGGAAGACTTTTAGATTCATATCGCTGTTCAAACCATATGGATAAATACAGTTACATTTATAGATCCAAAAGGATTCTTTTTTCAACAATTGCTGATCATAGTCTCCTCTTCTTGAGCTCATGTTCAGTTTATATATGCCCATTGCTTTTAAGTATTTAGGATCTGAATCATGGCATTCTTGGAAATGCATTGCGATTGGGCTTTTTTCATTTTTGGACTTAATGTTATTCACATGTTCCTGAATCCTCACTCTAAGTGGTCTATAAGTTTTACCTATGTACTGTATATCTTATTACAGCTACACTTTAATTGATAGATAACTTTCTCTGTGCTACAGTCAATGTAATCCTTAATCCTAAACATCGCAGTATTATCACTGTTAGAGAAGGTCTCCTCCTTTTGCATATATGGGCACATCGGGCAATCACAGCAACTAAACATACCCTTTCGATTCCTTCTGGCCACCCCTAATTTTCTATCCGGGCCAAACTCACTATTGACTAGAATGTCTGGCAAGTTCCTCCCCCTTCTAGCAGCCATATGTGGATATTCACCCACAAATTTCTTAATCTTTGATATCGCTACAATTTCGCCTCAGGCGCATGAACTGTCCTGTAGGGACAGCCCACTTCTGAGAGGGCAAATGAGCACTTTTTGCCGACACAGTAATGTACTACCCGCTGTCTCTTTTCGAAACGTGCTGGTAATAAGCAGGTTTCCAACTTTTCTAATGCGCAGATCCAAAAAAGAGATATCAGAATGACTGAAGGTATACGTGAGGAAGATACTCCTATTGTTATCATTCAGTTCACATATGAATTCATGCAATTGGGATTTTGTGCCCTTCCAGAGCAACAAAATATCGTCCACGTACCTAAGCCATAGGGCGACATGCTCTCGGTACCCACGCATTGCATTTATTATATGCATGTAATGAGGGTGTGTACACATTTGGACTGTGCAGAGGCGTGCTAAATAGCACACGGGTTGGATTGAAGATTATGCTACTACCCATAGAGTGACATCAATTCATAGAGCTACTGCTAAATGCAAAGGGGCCTGAAGACAGAAATCCAGATGAATGATTTATAGGTGCACCTATGATTTAATGCCCAATTGCTGTGCTGCGGTTTTGATCTATGAATAAGCGAGTTTTAAATGTTTTTAAGTGTATGTGGCTTTATAGTAATTGTGTTTAAGCAAACTTTGATAATAAATTGCATATATATTTTTGAAAGCTCAGGCTCCCTTTTGATATATGGGGGGCACCTATCTAACCTATACTGGGGGCACCTACCTATCTAACCTACACTGGGGGCACCTACCTATCTAACCTATACTGGGGTCGCCTATGTAATCTATACTGGAGGCACCTACCTATTTAACCTATACAGGAGGGCACCTACCTATCTAACCTATACTGGAGGCGCCTACCTATCTAACATACTGCGGGCACTTACCTAGCTCACCTATACTGGGGGCGCCTACCTATCTAGCCTATACTGGTGGTGGCACCTACCTACTTATCTAACTTGTACTGTGGGCACCTATCTAACATAATGCGGGCACCTACCTATCTCACCTATACTGGTGGCAACTATACTGGCTACCTATATTGGAGGCACCCACCTAGCAATCCTATACTGGGGCTATACCAGTTGCACCTGCCTATCTAACATATACTGAGAGCAACTATACTGGCTACCTATACTGAAAGCACCTACCTGGCTAACCTATGCTGCCGATACTGGGGGCAATTATACTGGCTACCTATTCTGCGGGCACCTAAACCCGGCTCCACCCTCGCCCTGGGTGCAATTTGTCCTACAAACTGCTCTGCCCGTTGCCATGCATCATGCCAGTGTTGCTCTCTCCAGCCTGGCCAGTGCACAGCTTAGACAGTGCAGTCAGCTCACGATTTACTGTGGCAGGCTGCTGATGTCATCAATCTCTGCCTGTGTCCTGCCTATGTTCCACCTCCTGCTTCTCAATCTTGCTCTCAGCGTCTGACAGGCAGGCTGCTATCAGGACTCTCAGAAGGAGGCTATCTTGGCACCAAGAGCTAGTGAGATATTTAGTAGAGAGGTTCTTGTGCGAATGCACGGCACACAACCTCAGGTGGCCGGGCACACACGGCAATAGATGAGTTCATGCATGGGGCTGAGGCCATGGATGGGCGTGCTTGCATCACACAGTGGTGGGCACTTTTCTCTAGCGCCCGTTATGTAACAGGCGGGCTTTGTGACTAGTACTATATATATCACCACATTTTATCATTTTAATCATAATTATGACTGACTGGCTGTCATGTTATAACATGACAGCCAGTTAGTCATAATTATGATTAAAATGATAAAATGTGGTGATAAACCAGTCCTGAAGGAGGTCTCTATATTCTAGTCCATCAAGACTTCAGGACAGGTTCATCACCATAATTATGGCTGACATATTATATATACTGTAGTATAACAAATCTATGACTCATATATGTATATATTATACCAGGGATGAGCAGAAACTATGCCATTGCGAATTTACGCATCGTAGTTCGCATCTACGCATCGTACTTCATGGGTGAAATTTCAAAACTACGTTTACGAATTTACGCGTAGCGAAGTACCGCTACGCGTAGCTTACGCCCACTATGCGTAAGTTAACAAGTGTATTGCGTAGTGAACTACGAATGCGTTACGTCTAATTGCGTGTGATTGTATGCGTATTTTAACGCGTAGTCTACGAAATGCATACGAAACGAATATTTGATTTCGAAGCGTTAGTTTGGCGAAGCGTAATTGCGTAAAACTACGCGTAGTTCCAGCGTAGCGAAGTTGGCTGACTACGACCATCCCTGTATATACTACACAAGGGAACTGCTACTCCCAGTATTCTGTGCATAGTAGGGTAAATGCAGGGGGCTTCTCATTGAGGTTCTGCTCTGTGGCTGCCCTTAAGCACTTCCCGACCGCCGTATTGACAAGTGGCGGCCGGGAAGTGGACCCCGCAAGGACCGCCGTATAGACAAATGGCAGCGGTCCTTGTAGGGGCATGGGCGGAGCGATCGCATCATCCGTGACGCGATCCTCCGCCTCCGCCTGTCGCCGCTCACCCACCGCAACATCCCGCCGGCCATACGGAAGCGCCGGCGGGATGTTAACCCGACGATTGCCGCATACAAAGTGTATAATACACTTTGTAATGTTTACAAAGTGTATTATACAGGCTGCCTCCTGCCCTGGTGGTCCCAGTGTCCGAGGGACCACCAGGGCAGGCTGCAGCCACCCTAGTCTGCACCAAGCACACTGATTTCTACCCCCCCCTGCCCCAGATCGCCCACAGCACCCCTCAGACCCCCCCTGCCCACCCCCCAGACCCCTGTTTGCACCCAATCACCCCCCTAATCACCCATCAATCACTCCCTGTCACTATCTGTCAACGCTATTTTTTTTAAACCCCCCCCTCTGCCCCCTCCTGATCACCCCCCCCCCCCTCAGATTCTCCCCAGACCCCCCCCCCCAGACCCCCCCCCCCCTGTGTACTGTATGCATCTATCCCCCCTGATCACCTGTCAATCACCTGTCAATCACCCGTCAATCACCCCCTGTCACTGCCACCCATCAATCAGCCCCTAACCTGCCCCTTGCGGGCAATCTGATCACCCACCCACACCGATAGATCGCCCGCAGATCCGACATCAGATCACCACCCAAGCGCAGTGTTTACATCTATTCTCTCCTCTAAACACCCACTAATTACCCATCAATCACCCATCGATCACCCCCTATCACCACCTGTCACTGTTACCCATCAGATCAGACCCTAAACTGCCCCTTGCGGGCACCCAATCACCCGCCTACACGCTCAGATTGCCCTCAGACCCCCCCTTATCAATTCGCCAGTGCAATATTTGCATCTGTGCTTCCCTGTAATAACCCACTGATCACCTGTCAATCACCTGTCAATCACCCATCAATCACCCCCTGTCACTGCCACCCATCAATCACCCCCTGTCACTGCCACCCATCAATCAGCCCCTAACCTGCCTCTTGCGGGCAATCTGATCACCCACCCACACCAATAGATCGCCCGCAGATCCGACATCAGATCACCTCCCAAGTGCAGTGTTTACATCTGTTCTCTCCTCCAAACACCGACTAATTACCCATCAATCACCCCCTGTCACTGCTACCCATCAGATTAGACCCCTATCTGCCCCTAGGGCACTCAATCACCCGCCCATACCCTAAGAACGCCCTCAGACCCCAGCCCTGATCACCTCGCCAGTGCATTGCTTGCATCTATTCCCCCCTCTAATCACACCTTGAGACACCCATCAATCACCTCCTGTCACCCCCTAGCACACCTACCCATCAGATCAGGCCCTAATTTGCCCCGTGTGGGCTCCTGATCACTCGGCCAAACCCTCAGATCCCCCTCAGACCCCCTTCCGATCACCTCCCCAGTGCATTGATTGCATCTATTTTCCCCTCTAACCACCCCCTGAGACACCCATCAATCACCTCCTGTCACCCCCTAGCACTCCTATCCATCAGATCAGGCCCAATACGACCTGTCATCTAAAAGGCCACCCTGCTTATGACTGGTTCCACGAAATTCGCCCCCTCATAGACCACCCATCATCAAAATTTTCAGATGCTTATACCCCTGAACAGTCATTTTGAGACATTTGGTTTCCAGACTACTCACGGTTTTGGGCCCGTAAAATGCCAGGGCGGTATAGGAACCCCACAAACTGACCCCATTTTAGAAAAAAGACACCCCAATGTATTCTGTTAGGTGTATGACGAGTTCATAGAAGATTTTATTTTTTGTCAAAAGTTAGCGGAAATTGATTTTTTTTTTTCACAAATTGTCATTTTTCACTAACTTGTGACAAAAAATAAAATCTTCTATGAACTCACCATACACCTAACGGAATACCTTGGGGTGTCTTCTTTCTAAAATGGGGTCACTTGTGGGTTTCCTATACTGCCCTGGCATTTTAGGGGCTCTAAACCGTGAGGAGTAGTCTAGAAAACAAATGCCTCAAAACGACCTGTGATTAGGACGTTGGGCCCCTTAGCGCACCTAGGCTGCAAAAAAGTGTCACACATGTGGTATCGCCGTACTCAGGAGAAGTAGTATAATGTGTTTTGGGGTGTATTTTTACACATACCCATGCTGGGTGGAAGAAATCTCTCTGTAAATGGACAATTGTGTGTAAAAAAAATCAAACAATTGTCATTTACAGAGATATTTCTCCCACCCAGCATGGGTATGTGTAAAAATACACCCCAAAACACATTATACTACTTCTCCTGAGTACGGCGGTACCACATATGTGGCACTTTTTTACACCCTAAGTACGCTAAGGGGCCCAAAGTCCAATGAGTACCTTTAGGATTTCACAGGTCATTTTGCGACATTGTTGGTTTCAAGACTACTCCTCACGGTTTAGGGCCCCTAAAATGCCAGGGCAGTGTAGGAACCCCACAAATGACCCCATTCTAGAAAGAAGACACCCAAAGGTATTCCGTTAGGAGTATGGTGAGTTCATAGAAGATTTTATTTTTTGTCACAAGTTAGCGGAAAATGACACTTTGTGAAAAAAAACAATTAAAATCAATTTCCGCTAACTTGTGACAAAAAAATAAAAACTTCTATGAACTCACCATACTCCTAAAGGAATACCTTGGGGTGTCTTCTTTCTAAAATGGGGTCATTAGTGGGGTTCCAATACTGCCCTGGCATTTTAGGGGCCCTAAACCGTGAGGAGTAGTCTTGAAACAAAAATGACCTGTGAAATCCTAAAGGTACTCATTGGACTTTGGGCCCCTTAGCGCAGTTAGGCTGCAAAAAAGTGCCAATCATGTGGTATCGCCGTACTCGGGAGAAGTAGTATAATGTGTTTTGGGGTGTATTTTTACACATACCCATGCTGGGTGGGAGAAATACCTCTGTAAATGACAATCTTTTGATTTTTTTACACACAATTGTCCATTTACAGAGTTATTTCTCCCACCCAGCATGGGTATGTGTAAAAATACACCCCAAAGCACATTGTACTACTTCTCCCGAGTACGGCGATACCACATGTGTGGCACTTTTTTGCACCCTAACTGCGCTAAGGGGCCCAAAGTCCAATGAGTACCTTTAGGATTTCACAGGTCATTTTGAGAAATTTTGTTTCAAGACTACTCCTCACGGTTTAGGGCCCCTAAAATGCCAGGACAGTATAGGAACCCCACAAATGACTCCATTTTAGAAAGAAGACACCCCAAGGTATTCTGTTAGTAGTACGGTGAGTTCATAGAAGATTTTATTTTTTGTCACAAGTTAGCGGAAATTGATTTTTATTGTTTTTTTTCACAAAGTGTAATTTTCCGCTAACTTGTGACAAAAAATAAAATCTTCTATGAACTCACCGTACTACTAACGGAATACCTTGGGGTGTCTTCTTTCTAAAATGGGGTCATTTGTGGGGTTCCTATACTGTCCTGGAATTTTAGGGGCCCTAAACCGTGAGGAGTAGTCTTGAAACGAAATTTCTCAAAATGACCTGTGAAATCCTAAAGGTACTCATTGGACTTTGGGCCCCTTAGCGCAGTTAGGGTGCAAAAAAGTGCCACACATGTGGTATCGCCGTACTCGGGAGAAGTAGTATAATGTGTTTTGGGGTGTATTTTTACACATACCCATGCTGAGTGGGAGAAAGATCTCTGTAAATGGACAATTGTGTGTAAATTTTTTTAAAAAAATTGTCATTTACAGAGATATTTCTCCCACCCAGCATCGGTATGTGTAAAAATACACCCCAAAACACATTATACTACTTCTCCTGAGTACGGCAATACCACATGTGTGGCACTTTTTTGCAGTCTAACTGCGCTAAGGGGTCCAAAGTTCAATGAGCACCTTTAGGCTTTACAGGGGTGCTTACAATTTAGCACCCCCAAAATGTCAGGACAGTAAACACACACCACAAATGACCCCATTTTGGAAAATAGACACTTCAAGGTATGCAGAGAGGGGCATGGTGAGTCCGTGGCAGATTTCATTTTTTTTTGTCGCAAGTTAGAAGAAATGGAAACTTTTTTTTTTTTGTCACAAAGTGTCATTTTCCGCTTACTTGTGACAAAAATTAATATCTTCTATGAACTCACTATGCCTCTCAGTGAATACTTTGGGATGTCTTCTTTCCAAAATGGGGTCATTTGGGGGGTATTTATACTATCCTGGAATTCTAGCCCCTCATGAAACATGTCAGGTGGTCAGAAAAGTCATAGATGCTTGAAAATGGGAAAATTCACTTTTTGCACCATAGTTTGTAAACGCTATAACTTTTACCCAAACCAATAAATATACACTGAATGGGTTTTTTTTTAATCAAAAACATGTTTGTCCAGATTTTTCGTGCTGCATGTATACAGAAATTTTACTTTATTTGAAAAATGTCAGCACAGAAAGTTAAAAAAATCATTTTTTTTGCCAAAATTCATGTCTTTTTTGATGAAAAAAAAATTAAAAAGTAAAAATCGCAGGAGCCATCAAATAGCACCAAAAGAAAGCTTTATTAGTGACAAGAAAAGGAGCCAAAATTCATTTAGGTGGTAGTGTATGAGCGAGCAATAAACCGGTGAAAGCTGCAGTGGTCTGAATGGAAAAAAAGTGGCCGGTCCTTAAGGGGGGTAAAGCCCTAGGTCCTCAAGTGGTTAAAAGAAACCTACAGTAATCTTGGAGGGGCACAGCGGCTGAATAGAAGAGAGCGGAATGACAGCAAGGGACCAGGATGACTACAGGGGCTGGAAGAAGACCCAAGTCAGTTACATTGGCCACTTTTATTTCACATTAGCATCCCTTTAATTATCAGTTCTGTGCTGGATGATACTAGTAGTATTTAAAGTCAATAGGAAGTGGGGGGAAAATCAGATACCTAAGGAGAGGGAAGGATCTGGGTCCGATAGAACCTTCCCACTCCTCTCCCAGTCCCCATGTTCCAGCGCTGGCTCCTCTCCAGTAGCAGTAATCGAATGATCAGTCTAATACTGCTCTCTGCTGCCGCAGGAGCTCGAGCGCTTCGATGACAGGTGCCTCCATACTGCGTCTGCGCTAGCACACTCTCTCTCGCGCTCAAGCAAGTGTAGTAAGCACTCGGGCTCCCGAAGACTTCCGAAGCCTCCCACAATGGGGGATTCAAACAGAGGAGCCAGCGCTGGAACAAGTGGAATGTGAGAGGAACGGGAAGGCTCTACAGGACCCAGAGCCTTCCCTCTCCTTAGGCGAGGATCTGTTTTTTTCCCACTTTCCATTAGCTTTAACCTGCCTGGCGTTCTATTAAGATCGCCAGGGAGGCTGCGGGAGGGGTTTTTTTTTAATAAAAAAAAAACTATTTCATGCAGCCAACTGAAAGTTGGCTGCATGAAAGCCCACTAGAGGGCGCTCCGGAGGCGTTCTTCCGATCGCCTCCGGCGGCCAGAAGTAACACGGAAGGCCGCAATGAGCGGCCTTCCGTGTTTCGCTTACCTCGTCGCCATGGCGACGAGCGGAGTGACGTCATGGACGTCAGCCGACGTCCTGACGTCAGCCGCCTCCGATCCAGCCCTTAGCGCTGGCCGGAACTTTTTGTTCCGGCTACGCTGGGCTCAGGCGGCTGGGGGGACCCTCTTTCGCCGCTGCATGCGGCGGATCGCCGCACTGCAGCGGCGATCAGGCAGCACACGCGGCTGGCAAAGTGCCGGCTGCGTGTGCTGCTTTTTATTTGAGCCAAATCGGCCCAGCAGGGCCTGAGCGGCAGGCTCCCGGCGGTACTGGACGAGCTGAGCTCGTCCAGACCGCTCAGCAGGTTAAAGGACAACTGAAGGAGATGCATATGGAGGCTGCCCATATTTATTTGCATTTAAGCAATACCAGTTACCTATCTATCCTGCTGATCCTCTGCCTCTAATACTTTTAGCCATAAATCCTGAACTAGCATGCAGCATATCAGGTGTTTCTGAAATTTTTGTCAGATCTGACAAGATTAGTGGTGCCCCCAGTACAGACAGCCCCCAGTTTAAGTAGTTAGCGGTGCCCCCAGTATAGGCAGCCCCCCAGTTAAAGTAGTTAGTGGTGCCCCCAGCACTGGCAGCCCCCCCCACAGTTTTAGGTAGTTAGTGGTCCCCCCAGTATAGGAAGCTCCCCAGTTTTGCTAGTTAGCGGTGCCCCCAGTGTAGGCAGCACCCCCATTTAGTGTATTTAGTGGTGCCACCAGTATAGGCTGAACCCCGCCATTGAGGTAGTTAGTGGTGCCCCCAGTATAGACAGTCCCCCAGTTTAGTTAGTGGTGCCCCCAGTAACCTCACCAAAGCATTAGACCTCAGATCAGCACTGTCCACCACCCTCACTGCCTCCCCCGCAACAGTCAGCCTCACACCTCAGATCAGTGGCAAAGCGAGTGGTACCCACCGCGGCTGCACTTCACGTGCAGCAAGTGTCTAATGATGTCACTTCCGATTGTGCAGTTCTGTGTATTCAGGTACTATGCTATCACTTTACAACTGATCTGAGGTGTGTTACTGACAGGGAGGGCAGCAGGGATGATGGCAGCGCTGGTCTGAGGTTTAATGGTGAGGCAGCGGGGGCGGCGAGCAGTGGTACCAGCACAGTATGGGGGCAGGCTCGGTGCCCCATGGATGCTGTGGCACTTATGTTACGAGCCATGCCTACACACCTCAAGATACGCCACTTCTGCAAGAAAAGCTGTCTTCTTAATGAAGTGTCCACTTCGATAGGTGACATAATAACAGAACCCCACCATGTAATTAGCAGAAAATGTTATTGTTTTCCAATGAGTAAAGATAACATGTATGAGCACTTATCGGTACACATAACTTGTGACTCGCACAGGAGCCCATAGCCTAAGGCCTCTTTTCCACAAGCAGTTGAACTTTGTGCTCAACAAGCAGTTACCAGGCAGCAGTGAGCAGTTACCAGGCAGCAGCAAGCAGTTGTGAGAGTTTGAGAGGCATTTCACTGCCTATCAACTGTCTGTGGAAAAGAGGCCTAAATCAATCACGCACGGGCTTTGAACATAGGTTGTCCAAATATAATGAAAAGTTCTAGTTAGCTTATCCCTATTAGAGATGGTCATGAGATGCAATTAAATTTGAGATGATGCAGGATTATGCAAATTTATGCAGCTTGAAAATGGACCAATCAAATTTTACCTCAGCAGGATTTGACTGATTCCTTTTCAAGCTGCATAAATGTGCATACAAAGTTGCATAAAGCTGTATAAACTCAAATTATTTCCAGCTCATTGACCATCCCTAATCCTAAGGGCTCATTTCCACAGGCAGGTGAACTGGTTCCTCAGTGAGCAGTTATCAGGCAGCAGTGAGCAGTTACCAGGCAACAGCTAGCAGTTAACAGGCAGCAACAAGCAGTTACCAGGCAGCAGTGAGAAGATGTGAGAGTAAGGCCTCTTTTCACAAATTGTTGATAGGCAGTGAAATGCCTCTCAAACTCTCACAACTGGTTGCTGCTGCCTGGTAACTGCTCGCTGCTGCCTGGTAACTGCTCGCTGCTGCCTGGGCAACTGCTTGCTGAGCACACAGCTCAACCAGTTCATGGAAAAGAGGCCTTTGAGACTGAGGCATTTCACTGCCCAACAACTGCTCGTGGAAATGGGGCCTTATTATAGCAAATAAACAGAAACCATGACAAAACTCACCCTTAGGCCTATTTTCTATGAGCAGTTGATTGTGTGCTCAGCAAGCAGTTACCAGGCAGCAGTGAGCAGTTACCAGGCCGCAGCAAACAGTTGTGAGAGTTTAAGAGGCATTTCACTGCCTATCAACTGCTGTGGAAAAAAAGGCCTAACATACAGTAGGTTATGCAAGTGGAAACACCTGGGGTGGGGGTCACCCATCCTTATTAAGGCCTATTTTCCACAGACAGTTGAACTGTGTGCTCTGCAAGCAGTTATGAAGGGTCAGTGAGCAGATATCAGGCAGCAGAAAGCAGTTTTGAGAGGCATTTCACTGCCTATAAAGAGGCCCTAGGCCTCTTTCCATGAACAGTTGATAGGCAGTGAAATGACTCTCAAACTCTCACAACTGCTTGCTGCTACCTGGTAATTCCTCACTGCTGCCTGGCAACTGCTTGCTGAGCACACTGTTCAACTGTGCGTGGAAAAGAGGCCTAACTGACCTTCCTGGTGGTGGTGTATATGTCATTAGGATGGCCGTCCCCCGGATCCATTGAGGCCAGCCATGCCTTGGGAAACTGGTCTGCCCCCAGGTCCACCATCCCACAAATAAGCCCCCTTTCCCAAAAGATTTAGGTGTCTTTTTTATGGGCAGTTGAAAGGCTGTAAAATGCCTCTCAAACTCTCATAACTGCTTACTGCTGCCTGGTAACTGCTCACAGATGCCTGGCAACTGCTTGCTGAGAACATAGTTCAACTGCCCATGGAAAAGAGGCCTTAGGAGGACCATAGCAGCAGAGGCAAGAGTAGAAAATAACAAAAAAGGATAGAGGGAAAGCAGGAGAAAATAAGAGATGCAGATCTCTAAAGCTCCCCTAGTGGACAACTTTGAAACAACTTGGCAACTGTTCTTAAAGGGAACCCTAGGTGAGAGGGATATGAAGGCTGCAATATTATTTCCTTTTAAGGCCTAATTTCCACAAGCAGTTGTTAGGCAGTGAAAAGCCTCTCAAACTCCCACAACTGGTTACTGCTGCCTGGCAACTGCTTGCTGCTTCCTGATAACTGCTCACTGCCGCCTGGTAGCTACTTGCTGAGCACACAGTTTGACTGCCCATGGAAATGATCCCTAAGGTGAGCAAGTGTAATTTCTCATGATGGATTCCTCGCAAAAAAAAAAATGGTACTTAGCCGTTAGCCGGGCGCATCCGGCAGGTGGCGCTAATTACTATTCCCCCTCCAGGCCGACATGGATAGTAGGGAAAGATGTAACTCTGGTGGAGTTTTGTCGCCACCTAGAGGATGCACCCGGCTAACGGATAAGTACCAAAAAAATTACCTTTTTATGCCCTGGAAAGCCAGGCACAAATCCAGAACCCCTGGTGTATAGTGATCCTATAGCTTATACATTTTACAGAGCCAGCCCCATACCAATCCAACTTGTGTACATTTTATCATACCTCTCAACATTTTGAGACGAGAAAAGGCTCATACACACATCAGACTATAGTCTTTGGAAAATGAAAGATCACAGACCAATCTTACCACCCTTCATGTAGTATGAGAGCCATACTCTACACAGCCTTTTCTATGGAGCTGAACTCCCCATCAGAAAAAAATCTTTGCAAGATGCTGCACACACAGATGCTGTACAGACACAAAAGATCAGTATCTGCAAAAGATCTGTTCCTGCCAAAGATCCGTTCCTGCGAATTGCATTCATAGTCTATGAGATCTGCAGATCATCATAAACACCTTGTTTAACTGACATTCATCTGCAGATCAGACAATCATCTGCAGATCTGAAAATCCATCCTGGTGGATCTGGTCTGCAGATGAATGTCAGTTAAATCATGTGTGTATGATGATCTGCAGATCTCATAGACTATCATTGCAATTTGCAGGAATGGATTTTGGCAGGAACAGATATTTTGCAGCTACAGGTCTTTTGAGTGTGTGCATCATGTTTGTGTGCAGCATCTTGCAAACATTTGTTTCTGATGGGGAGTTCAGCTCCATAGAATAGACTGTGTAGAGTATGGCTCTCATACTACATGAAGGGTGGTAAGATTGGTCTGTGATCTTTCATTTTCCAAAGACTATAGTCTGATGTGTGTATGCACCTAAGGAGGGACACTCAAGCCACGCCCCTGCCACACCCCTGATCATGCCCTGTCACACCTCTAGTCCTGCATACCATAAAGATCTCATAAGAAAAATATATGCTGTTTTATAATTCAAACTCCACTGGTGCTTTCTATCCTGGTTCATTTTCCTTCATATTAACATTTTAAAATTAGCAATATATCAATTTAAAGGATGGGAATAAAGTTTAGAGTCAATAAAACACATTTTTAGTAGAGAAATACATATATTTACATAGAAAGAGGGACAAAGTCCTGAAAGAGGGACAAATGAGGAGGAAAGAGGGACAGGGCTCCCGAAGAGGGACTGTCTCACCAAAAGAGGGACAGTTGGGAGCTATGATTTTTTTATTTAGCATTGCTTTTTAGTAAGAGACTTTTACGATCTATTTTAGTCTCTTATACACTCCTGCTTATGAACTGCTAGTGGAAATGAGGTCTTAGGCCCCGTTCACATCTGAGCATTTTGCCAGCGATTTTGACAAAACCCTCAAGCGCTAGCGCTTTTTAAAGTGCTAGTGCCATAATACCCTATGAGCCCGTTCTCACTTGGGCGATTTGCTTTAATTGCTGGCGATAACGCAAATTGGCAAACGCTAACTTGCATCCTGCACCATTTTCGGGCGATTTCCTAGCGATCACGTTTAGTGCTATAGAAGCGCTAATTGCAGAAAAAAATGTTGTGTTCATCGCCAAAGAACGCCAGAGCAAAAAGCTAGCAAAAGCACTAGCGTTTTGCAAGTGTGAATGGGGCCTTAGGCCTCTTTGTAGGGTTTGTAAGGCCTCTTTTCCACAGACTGTATGTATGCTCAGTAAGCAGTGATTAGGCAGCTGCAAGCAGTTATCAGGCAGCAGCAAACCGTCATCAGGCAGCAGTGAGCAGTTGTGAGAGTTTGAGAGGCATTTCACTCCCCATCAACAGTCCATGGAAAAGAGGCCTAAGATTAGTGTTGGGCGAACAGTGTTCGCCACTGTTCGGGTTCTGCAGAACATCACCCTGTTCGGGTGATGTTCGAGTTCGGTCGAACACCTGGTGGTGTTCGGCCAAACTGTTCGGGGTTCGCCCGAACTGCGGAATGACTAGCCGAACAGGGCCGAACAGAACCCCTGTTCGGCCGAACAGGGCCCTGTTCGGCCGAATACTGCCCCCCTATGGGGTCGCAGGCATAAGGGGGGAGCATGCCCCGATCGCGGGGGGGGGGGAGAGGGTCGGAAATTCCCCCCACCCCCTCCGCTAGCGCTCCCCCCTCTGAGGGTTGAGGGTGGCCGGGCAGCGGGCGGTTCAGCAGTAGTACCGTACTACTGCTGAACCGCCCGCTGCCCGGCCTCCCTCAACGCGTCACTCTCCGGACTCCTCCTCCTCAGTCACTCACTTCACAGTGCCGCCCACTGCCAGCCACCCACTAGTACCACCGGTACTGTTTTACTTCCTGAAACTTTTGTATGGGGAAGCGGACAGAGGGGGGAGCGCTAGCGGAGGGGGTGGGGGGAATTTCCGACCCCCCCCCCGCGATCGGGGCATGCTCCCCCCTTGTGCCTGCGACCCCATAGGGCCCCCAAAAGCGGGATGTTCGGGGAGTTCGGGGTTCGGCCCGAACATGCCGAACATCGCGGCCATGTTCGGCGAACTTTCCCGAACCCGAACATCCAGGTGTTCGCCCAACACTACCTAAGATCTCACCACACAACTTGATTGTGGGGCAAAACTTTTTTTGGAGGCCGAGTGGGGGCGGTACTTCCCCACATGCCCATACAAGTGGTTGCCTCTAAAAGCAACCCTCCTTTGTGAGTACCGTATATTTCTACTAGTCATACTATTATCCTTGCTATGCGATATTACACCAGATCAGGCTCCCGGTGTCCATGTGTCCTTTTTTGTCTCTGCCAGAGCTCATCTGATATGGTTCACTTTGGAGTTCCCATTGTGAACCAAGTCAGATGAGTCAGATGTTGTAAAAACAGGAATGCAATGGAGGGGGAAAGTCACATGGCATGTTATGTGACTGTTGTGTCGCATACAGTGAAGCATGTAGTCACTGAAAATTATGCTTCACTGCCACTATTAATGTGGGTGTTATTCGGTAATGCATTGAGATACTGTATTCTATTGGATTGTATCGCACCGGATGCACTCTGAACATTGCATAGATTTACTATTGCAGAGCGACTTTCTGCATTTAAATGCCTCTTGTTAAATTGCACTGAAATGCACATCTGTGAACTTACCCTGAATGTGGGATTCTACAATGAGAAAAGACAACACAACAGGTGAATGCACAAGCAGTTAAGAAGAGCCTTGAACTAGTCCATGAAAAATAAGGGTAGGTTTTGAATTACATGCTAATTATTTAAAAAAATAAATAAAACATTTCTGCTTAGTAATGTTAAATCGCATTCAGGTTAGATTCACAGTGGGACGTTGCGGTTTGATGCAATGTTAGAGTCACAACACAGCATTACCATCGCATACAGCAGATACAGTAGAGCATACTGGCAATGAAAAGTATGCATCTAAGTCAGTACTGAGCATGTGCAAACAAACCAACGCAGTGAATGTCCTGTATAACGCACTGCATGCAGTTCTTTCTCTTAACATGTTGCGTTATACAACAACGCAACGTGTGCACTGTGAACGGCGCATTGATTTCTTATTGCAGTGCGTTACTCTGCGTTAAATTTGTTTTTAACGTCCCGCTGTGAACTTAGCCTCAAAGATCCATATCTTTGCATTCAGTACAATAGCAATCTACTATTATTACATAATATCTTTTGACACGGTTTACATTTTGTCATGTTATTCAATGGGTAATACACAGTCCCAGACTTTATGTTAATGGTAGGCACATAAAATGAATGCTGAGCTTTGCAAGGTACTGTAAGGGCCCATTCACACTAGAAGCGTTTTTCTGAGCGTTTTGCGATTGATTAGCGTTTTTAAAATTGCTCCCATTCACTTTCATTAAAATCACAGTAAAAACCGTGAAAAAATCACTGCGATTTCACGGTCGCATAGGTAAAAATCGTGGCTTTTTTTTTTTTATGAAAGTGAATGGGAGCGATTTTTAAAAACGCTAATCAATTGCAAAATGCTCAGAAAAGCGCTTCTAGTGTGAATGGGCCCTAAGACATAAAATATATAAATGACTCCACTGAGATCAAAATTATTTGAAGGAATTGCTTTTTAACCCATTCAGGTTCCGTCGTTTTCACGTGAGAAATGTTCACTTCCCATTCATTAGCCTATAACTTTATCACTACTTATCACAATGCACTGATCTATATCTTGTTTTTTCCGCCACCAATTAGGCTTTCTTTGGGGGGTACATTTTGCTAAGAGCCACTTTACTGTAAATGCATTTTAACAGGAAGAATAAGAAAAAAATGGAAAAATTCATTATTTCTCAGTTTTCAGCCATTATAGTTTTAAAATAATACATGCCTCCATAATTAAAACTCACGTATTGTATATGCCCATATGTCCCGGTTATTACACCGTTAAAATTATGTCCCTATCACAATGTATGGCGACAATGATTTATTTGGAAATAAAGGTGCATTTTTTCCATTTTGCATCTATCACTATTTACAAGTTTAAAATAAAAAAATATAGAAATATTTCATCTTTACATTGATATTTAAAAAGTTTAGACCCTTAGGTAAATATTTACATGTTTTTTTTTTTTTTATTATAATGGTTTTTTTTTTATACTAAAAATTTTATTAGGGTACTTTTGGGAGGGTGGGAGGTAAACAATAGATATATAATGTAAATGTGTGTTAATTCTGGTTTTTTTTTTTTTCAGGTGTAGTATTACTTTTTGGCCACAAGATGGGTGCCATGAGTTTGTTTACATGACGTCACTCTAAGCGTAGCACGCGCTTAGAGTGACTCATCGCAGAGGGAACGGCCAGAAAAGGCGCAGCTTCCGAGAGAAGCTGTCGCTTTTTCAGCGGGGGAGAGGAATCAATGATCGGGCTCCGTAGCCCGATACATTGATTCCTTGGCTACCGAATCCGCGGCCGGGAGTGCGCGTGCACGCGCACGATCATGGTTCCTGGACGTAGAAACTACGTCCAGGAACCAAAATAGGTTAATAAATAAGAACAGATGGGACTTCAACACATTCCTAGTTCAATTAAGTCTTTCATGGTTTTAGAACAATTTCAGGAGAAAAACACAAAGTAAGCTACAGATCTCTTTCTCTGCATTTTTATCTTACTAAAAAGTCGTTAAAAATAAATTATCACATAAAGTATAACTAACGCGAGTTATTCTGTTTGTGTGTATTTTTTTTTGCTTTGCTATATTTTGTAGTCCTCGTATTCAAGGAAATTGCAGTACTCTAATTGCCAAGTGCATAAATGATTAGGTGTCTCAGTTTCACATTTTAACATGTAACTTCTATACAGACAGTTCATTAGCTGCTTATGCACATTAATAGTGTAACGTGCTGAAGTCCAAGTCTCCAATCTGAAGTGTGTTTCTTAAAAATACTAAAAAATACACTGTGAGAAGTCCAGTAAAGAAGATGTGCAATAAAGACCAGTGCAGTTCTAGGCTATATTGCTCCCAGGGCGAGGGTGTAAAAATTGTCCACCCCCCATAGGATCAAGTATGATATTTGCAATGCGGTATTTTGCAGCCCCCACCTACACCTTGTAACATATAGTGGGGGCACCCAGGACTGGATATACCATAAGGCACTGTAGGCACGTGCCTACAGGCACATGATGATGAAATGGCGTCTCTCTCCCCTCCCTTAGTGCCTACCTCTCTCCTTCCCTATGCAGTCCTGATGAGAGTTTAAAGAGAGGTTACTCATCCTGCTCTTAGCACTCCACTTATGAGAACTCCCTTCAGTCAGGGGCACCTTTAGCTACCTAATACTGAGGTTCCTCTAGCTACTTGGGGGAACCTCTACCTACTTAATATTGAGGCTACTTCTGGCTACCAAATACTAAGGGGCACCTGTAGCTACCTATGATGAGCAAGGGTAATAAGGGAAAAGTGACAGCTGGGACAGCCAGCAGCGCGGTGCAGTTTGGTGGGGGTATGTAGGTCTAGAGTGCCAGGACATCTGTGCCTATAGGCTCCTGTGAGGTAAATCCATTGCTGGGGGCATCTATACCTGGCTACCGAAACTGGGAGCACTTATACTAATCTACCTATACCTTACTACCTATACTGGAGGCACTGAAGGGAGGAAGGAGTCGGGCCCCCTCCCTCATGGCTGTATTAGTGTGTCTGATTCTCCTACCTCCTGCCCTGCACCCCCCTCCTGAATTGCACCTCGGACGGCACACCTCAACACGCTAGCGTGTGGAAACCCCTCCAGTTCCCGGCTGACATCACCTTCTCTCCTAGGACGGTGATCCTAAGCTACCACAAAGATTTACACGTTTCAGCTGCGAGCCAGCTTTCGTCAGAATCAAAAGCACTTTGTGTTGCCATCTTGTGGACATTTATAGTCTGTACATTGCAGGATTTCATTTTCCCTTACAAAAGTTAACTCTTTCCCTGCCAAGTTGCTTTCTTCACTTCCTTAGATGCAAATACTGTGCATATGTATAGCTTTTTTTGTTGTTGTTTTTCATACTTACAACATATTGGGGGAGGGAAAGTGGGAGGGAGCAAGGAACAAAGAACCAAGCCCCTACATTCAGACCATCATACACACTACTACCTTGATGTTCATATTTGTTTAGCAAAGAGAGACGTGGGCCACAATCACAAGAATACATTTAAATTTAAATCTGAGTTCAAACCTTTGGGTACTAGGCTATTGCATCTGTAAATCCACATGCATTCTTTTTGGTACAGAATGTTATCAAAATCGCCCCGCCTCCCACTTATTTGCAACCTATAGATCCCTCTATATTTTAAACCTTCTGGATTTCCCAGATTAAATTCTTCAAAATGTACTACCAGGGGGCTGGATTTCTCATTTTTCTTTATATCTTTTACATGTTCCTTGATTCTGGAACCCACATCTCTCTTTGTTTTACCCACCTTCATCTTTGCGCAAGGGCATATTATCTGATATATCACTTTAGTAGTCATGCAGTGAATGAAACTATTAATCCTGAAATCTTCTGTTCCATCACTATTGGTAAAAGTATTTCCCTGCTGGACAAATCTGCATAATTTACACCCTGAGCATTTGAAGATGCCCTTTAAGTTGCTAATTCGTGGATTCACTTTTCACTCCTCACCAACATGTCACTAAGGTTTCTACATCTTCTAGTTGTTATTTGTGGTGCATTTCCTACTATTTTAGCAATATCGCTATCCAATAACAACACTCCCCAGTTTTTATTCAATACTTCATGCAGCTGCTGCCAGTGACTTCCATACCTCGTTATAATGCGTGTAACATCACCATCATTATTCTTTTCCTTCTCTTCTTTTCCGCAATAAATGTTCTCTCCGTTTTAAGGGCCCGCACATACACCCTCCTAAGCATCCTATTGGAATATCCTCGTTCCCTTAAACTTTTTTGTAGTGCTTTTCCCTCTTCTTTTTTTATATTCAGCCAAATCTGCACAGTTGTGCTTTATGCGCAAAAATTCACCTGTGGGGACCGACTTAATGGGGAGGAAAGCTCCTGGCGTGCAGCAGCGTGTTGCCTGCCGTTTCTTTCCTATAAGCTCCTGAAATCAATCTATTCCCTTCTCTTCTCAAAGTCAAATCCAAAAATGTAATTTTTTGTTACATTGTAACTACGCCGCACCCGACGTCACTCACCGCCGCCGCCGCGTCTGTGCTGCAGGACCCGACAGAGCTCTGAGCTATAGCTCAGAGCTCTCTAAGCATCTTTGTATTTGGGCTCCAAGGAGCCCCATTGGTCCTTAGCAGACCAATGGGGTTCCTTCTGATTTGAAGGAACCCCATTGGTCTGCTAAGGACCAATGGGGCTCAGACCAATGGGGTTCCTTCTGATTTGAAGGAACCCCATTGGTCTGCTAAGGACCAATGGGGCTCCTTGGAGCCCAAATACAAAGATGCTTTCGAGAGCTCTGAGCTAATATAGCTCAGAGCTCTGTCGGGTGAAGGGACGCTAAGTCCCCGCCGGCTCCGCTGCCCTCCCCGCCTCTCCCACATGTCACCTATATACATGCTGGCACCCATGGGTGCCAGCATGTATATGAGTGACAGGTGTGGGCGGAGTGGACGGCGGGAGCCGGCGGGGACTAGCGTGTATGCAGCGGCCGGCGGGTGAGCGGCGAGTGACGTCGGGTGCGGTGGTGTTACAAAGTAACAAAGTTGTTACATTGTAATAACTTTGTTACATTGTAACTGATTAGTATATTTCCGAGGATATTGCGTGGGAACTGGCTTTTAAAGGGACAGGTAAGTATTAATAGTTAATTAAGAATATTAAAGGACTTTTTTCGTGGTTATGTTTTTTGTTCAATTAAAATACTTTTTCTATGTGTTTGTGTGTTTATTTACTTTTAACTCTTAAAGGAAATGGGTAAGGGGTACTACAAGTACCTCTATACTCATTTCTCCTGGGAGGGGGGTGGGCATCTGGGGGACCCCTTTTTAAAGGGGACTCCCAGATGCCACCATGAACCCCTCCCCAGGAAATCGCGGCCTCCACCTCCACCGCCGATCGGAGGTGGAGAAGAGCCCCTTGTCCTTGGATTGGACAAGGGCTCGGAGGGGGAGGGGAAAGCTTGGCTGCCCCTCCCCTTCCGAGACCCCCCAATCCATGGACCATGCAGGCTGGTATAGTCAGGGTGCGGAGCCACACGCGGCCGGTGCTCCGCATTCTGGCTATCCCAGTCTGCATGGGGGACAAGGGGTTAAAGAGGTCTGGGAGGGGGGACCCCACGTCATTTTTTTTTTATATTTCCCACACTCAGAACGAAGTAAGTAAAACTCTTCCCACTTGGGGGAATCTATGAAAATAATACACTATTGTTACCTGTGCAAAAAAAACTGACATTTTCCGCATTTAAAAGACATTTTCGCCCTTGAAACTTAAAAATCGATTTTCTCAAAAACTATAAGGTCTTTTTGAAAAAAAAAATTTTCCTCTTATTCCCACTGATCCCCTTAATATACCCTGTGAATTTGGTGTTCCTAAATTTTAAGCAGGCTTTGCTATTAACCGTTAAAGTCGGCGGGTTTTTAAATGTATATATTTTTCCTTTGAAACTTTAACATCGATTTTCTCAAAAACTATAAGGTCTTTTTGAAAAAAAAATTTTTCCTCTTATTCCTTCTGATCTCCTTAATATATTCTCCAAATTTGAGGCTCTTAGCACTTAAGGGGGCTTTGCTATTAACCCTTAAAGTCGGCGGCTACCTAACATTGATCCATGCGTCAACTTTTCCGCTTGGCAGCATGACCTTACGCATTAATTACTAGTAGGATTTTACGCGTAAGCCTATAACGTAATAACCTGAATTACGGTATACTTACGCGTAATTGCGTAAGTGCTATGCGTAATTATAGACATGTACCGAAATTGAATGCCTATGCCGTAAGCGTAATTTCGTAATGCGTAATAGCGTAAAATTACGCGTAATGATCCGTAAGCGTAGCTTTCTCCATTACGACCAGCACTGATTTATATTCCCTTTCCAGGATTATATTTTCTATGTATCCCCAACTAATTTTATAATTGATTAATCTCTTTAGGTTGGGCAGAGGATCACCCCTGATTCTACGATAATTCTCCTCATCACTCAACAAACTTTGTATTTCTTCATTGTATTTTGTCAAGGGTTGCCCCCCCTTGTCACTCTTTTTAATGTTAGTTTCCCTGTTATGTTTTCATAATCAATTAGGCATATACAAATTTAAAAAAAATCTCTGGATATGATTATTTGTTATTGCTATTATTGTTATGTATTTATATAGCACTGACATATTCCACAGTGCTTTACAGAGTCTATAGTCATGCCTCTATCCCCTAAAGCTCACAATCCACAGTAATCCCTACCATACTTATAGTCTAGTGTCTCTATCACTGTCTAAGACCAGTTGTGGGGAGAACCAATTTTTAAGATGTGGAAGAAAAGACTTTATTTATAGAGGTGAGTTGTTTCAATAAAGGTGTTACCTGTGAGTCACACAATATGTCATTAGTGGACAGATGCAACCTTATGGTCGCATAATAGAAATCATATAGAAGCCTATGCGATGTACTGAGCGCACTGTGTATAGATACAAATAAAGTTGTTCAAAAACGCGCACATACGTAGTCACGCCCGTACGGTGCATGAAGCCGAGTAGTGACTTAGATGGAACACACCGACTTCCGGAAAGAAACCGGAAGTGAACGCCGGGGACAGCGAGCGCCTCATATCGGAGCGGGGAAGGACAGTAATGATGCCATATTATTTTTAATATAAAAGATGTGTGTGCCCGCCCGCTCTCGATACCCCAGAGGACGGCAGGAGGCTGAAACTGGTTGAGTTGAGAGCTGGCATATATGACAGAGAGTGCCAGTGGTGAGGTGCTGAGTACCACTATAGTGGGAAGCGATTTCTGCCAGTGGGTCCTATAGGAAATAGGACCCACAAAAGTGAGTGTTTGTATATGTATATTCAGCACTTCGTGGATTAATAAAAGTGGATCTAATTTTTAAATACTGAGGGAGTTCCCCATATCTTTTGGCTTATATTTCCTGGTGTGAGTGTCTGCAGTGTACCACAAAGAGGAGAGGAGGGATGGCCTGAGTTGGGACTATTGGAACTTCAGCGCAGCAGTTTACCATATGTTGGATTGTTGGAGACTGCGGATAGTCTTTTCCTGCTTGCAGCGAGTTCACAAGTCCGTGAGGAGGGGCGCCTGTACTCGTTACTTTATATTTATGGAAGAAAAGACTGCCCAGAAAAAAATCCATGCAAACACAGGAAGAACATACAAACTCCATGCAAATAATATGAGGGTGCTTGGACCATCCAGAGACAGCGAGGGTTAGGCAGGTTACGGTCGGGGAGAACTTTGACCCAGGTAGCAGGTCAGTGGTTAGATGAATGGCCAGGTAGGTCAGTAAATCGTGTTACAGGACCAGGAGGTTATATGTGTATCTGTCTCACTTGGCTGGTCAGCTCTTTAATTACCCTTTCACACGGGCAGCTGATCTCCTGCACCGGCTGGGTGCAGCTCCTTATTCACTTCCATTGGTTGATAGATCAGGGAGGCGGGTAGCCTGTATTTAATACTCTACATTTATTTGATAGTTTCATTTGACACAGGAAGAGAACAGCTTCCCAACCTCCACAATGTTCATCAGGTGCACGGATCAGTAGCCTATACATACTTGAATGTTTGTGGGCTACAGTGTTCACTTGTGTTGCAGAATAATTCTGCATGTCAACTCGCGGCCCTTACAATTCTATGGGCCTGTTCATGGTACTGTGTTGTAATGGATCACATTATTCTAACTCACTGCATGCAGTCCAGTCTCCATTGCAGTTCACACTTTTTACAACACGTGTGTTATGCGACTGACCACTGTGAACCCAGCCTAACTCTTTCAGGAAGGAAAAGTTTAAAAAAAAGGAACGCAGTCTAGTTATTTGTATGCTTGGCACTATGCATACACATGTTTATCTCGTCATGTCACATGTCAGCTCGGGTACACTTTAATGTCTATATTCATTTATGTTAACCAATGCCCCCCAGTCATTACAAATTTGTTTCCTACATAATTACTGGTGGCATCTTTTTTAGGGCGTCACTTCTCCTTCCTCTTGCTATACACTGGAATCCTGGAAAATCATTTTGACTAATTACTAATTCAGGGAAAAGCAAAGTAGATTTCTATCCCAGAGTCTCTTTCACCACAAGGCTTACGTGCCTTCTAAAATGAATTGTTCATCAAGTGAAAGATTATATCTTTTTCCTATATGACATGTGCCAAGGATGTCAGTGTGAGGCATTCATGTATATGTCCCAATGGTTGTATAGCTTAATAGGGACACATCTATGAAAGACATTTTTTTTTTCTTCATATATGAGCTATTAGTGTATATAAAATGTAACAAGATGAATTCTGCCACAAAACTACTGACTAATTTTACAAAAGGAGCCCCTTGGTATATAAATATTTCCTTAACGACCTTTTGCAGAGTCTGCGCTATCATATATTTTAACTTGCTATGCAGATGCATACATGAAGAGTAATGGACTAATACATTACTGGCTGTTTAAGTTCTGCTCCCTCCTTATAAATCTGTGTGCTGTAGTTAAGGTTGAATTGTGTTGGGGAAATGTCACCCCAACCCTGAAGCATGATTAATGGAAGCAGTGAGGTAAGATAGCCAGCGAAGCACTCCTTCCATGTGAGGATAGAGATGCACCTAGCAACATAAACTGGGCAACAGTATGACCCTGCACTGAACAACAGCTTAGGGTTCTCTCTTGCTATCACTCTTTTTCCATTCTTGTGTCCACCCTGACCCCGGTCCTATACATAATGCAGAGCGGCATCGCGGCGATACAGGCAGTCCCATGTCATGTGACAGGGGCAGAAGCTGCATGGTGAATAGAAAGTGAAGAGGATCTGTATCACTGCTGGTAGCAGGTAATCTGTAGACTGTAACACGCCACACTGCATTAACTAGTACAGGACCACCCCCCCCCCCTAACTCCCGCTCTCCCCCCAACACTGCCAGGGGTTGCGGGAGCTATTTTATGCCCCTGTACGTAACCATTATTCCTTTCTTTTTGATATGTATTCTTGTAACTTTGTGGACTGGGTGTGATTAAGTGATCCATGTCCAGGCAAAGGGCTATCAAGTATATAGTAGATATATATTGTAGATATAGTAGATAAAGTAGATATAGTATAGTAGATATAGAAGATAAGCCACTAAGGAGAACTAAAGCCTTGTACACACCCTAGAGGGAATTTGTCCAAATTGGCCATTTGGTACTGTCTCAGCCAAAAATCTAGTATTTGCACAGGTATCCCACAACATTGCTTAGAGATCCTGCATGCTGGTTTTGTTAGCAACACCAACAAGCGAGTGACAATGAGCACATTCTTTTTGTGTTTGCCCCACCCTATGGGAGCCACTGTATAGTGTGCTGCCCCTTTGTCCCTCCTCTCCTCCCTATTGAACAGTACATGCTGCTCAGCTATAGTCAAGATTCTTTTCTCTATAGCACTTTTTCCCTGCAGTGTTGCCCTAATGATGAGCGTTCAGTGTTTCAATTCACCATATTGAATTTGGAACACCCAACTAAAAACTACATCAGAAAGACTTTCGGACTGTAAACAGTTGATCCCAGTGCAGACAGAGCCAGCTTGGTAAAGTCAACACTTTATTATAACCATAGACGATATACTTGCATACAACTGGCAAGTGAGGTGGGTCTCTCTCTGTACGTAGTCCTTCTATTTCTGCTGGTTGTGCTAGCTGCCCACATACTCAGATCTCCAGATCAGAGGTGGCCCACAGGGGTGAGAGAGGAGACAGGAGATCGATATGTGGTGACCGTGAAGTATATTTCAAATACAGGAAATGAGCAGTGAAGTCACTTCCGGTATAGAAGAATACTGTGCAATCACCGCACATCGCTCTCCTCTCTCATTGCTGTGGGCCACTGCTGATCTAGAGGTCTGAGTAAGAGGGCAGCCAGCGGAATTAGAGTGACGACATGCAGAGGGAGACAGCCAGCACACATTGCTGTGTCTGGGAGAAGGCAGGCAGGAAGGCAGTGAGAGTAAGGGCTAGGAAGATATGCCACAACACCACCCCATCATTTTAAAGCTCTCTTTCTCCTCTTTCCAAAGATATATAAACCGCCTCCCTATGCCTTTTAGTTTTCGCTATTTTTGCGATCGAATTTGCGGCCACAGCAATTTCGATCGCGAAAATTGCGAAAACTAAATAGCGTAGGGTAGCAGTTTATACATCTTTGGAAAGAAGAGAAAGAGAGCTTCAAATGATATGCATCTTTCCATAGTTACATTGTATTACACAGGACGACTTTTCTCCAAAGTCGGCAGCTCGATTCAGCATAATGCAATGAAATATAAGGAACCCAGGTGGATATAATTACAAACATCATGCTGGTAGGTGTGAGGATGTAATTAATTAGTTGTGGGTATGCTTAAAGGCATACCCACAGGCACTGCTCGGAGTCCCTTTAAGGGCTCTGCCTCTGACACAGGAGACCAGGGTTCGAATCTCGGCTCTGCCTGTTCAGTAAGCCAGCACCTATTCAGTAGGAGACCTTAGGCAAGTCTCTCTAACACTGCTACTGCCTATAGGGCGCGTCCTAATGGCTGCAGCTCTGGCGCTTTGAGTCCGCCAGGAGAAAAGCGCGATATAAATGTTATTTGTCTGGTCAAATGATGCCGTGCGCTGCTGGTTTTCTTCAGAGCCAGGTTCTACTCCTAGGTCCCCCTCCTGCTACTGTGCGCTCTGCCGCTGCCCACTCTTCCCTCCCTTCCCACAGAGAACCACAGCTGCAGCAAGAATGATAGCAGCAAACGCTCACTCACCTATCCATGATCCAAGCGATAGAGATCCCATCATGTGAAACCCATCTGTCTCTTCTACAGTGCAGCCGCTCGCTCTGAACTTCCTGATTCTCAGATCAGACAGGAAGTAGGAAGTAGTAATAGTAGTAGTAACAGAGCGGCAGCACTCTAGAGGAGACAGATGGGCTCCAGATGACGGGACCTCTATAGCTTGGATCACAATAGGTGAAGTGAGTCATCTGGTGCTGTCATTCTCCCCCACTGCGGCTGCCTTCTCTGCTGGACTATCACATTCACTGGGAGGAAGGCTGCATTGTGGCTGTCT
Organism: Hyperolius riggenbachi; assembly: GCF_040937935.1. NCBI lineage: Eukaryota > Metazoa > Chordata > Amphibia > Anura > Hyperoliidae > Hyperolius > Hyperolius riggenbachi. Next base: position 366,894,397 of record NC_090649.1, on the reverse strand, counting down.
AGTTTGGGAGGAAATCGATTGTTCGGTGGTGGGGATGGTTATGTAATTCTGTCTGGGGAACGGCTTCCGGTTTGGCAGTGTCCAGAGCTTTCTGCTATTGCCGGGCTGGAGATGCAGGGGGAAAGTGCTGTTGCTGTGATATCTGGCGCCCTCTTCAAAGGGATGCCCCAGCCCCTGAGTGCAAATGTCCCAGCCATTCATCTCTCACTCTGATTTTGCCGCCGCTATTCACTGCATTGTGCACCCACAGAGGAAAGCGGGCTGTTGCCCATAGCAACCAGTAGCTCGGCTGCCCCGGTGTGTGCGGCATGTTGCTGTGCAGCTGCATCTTCTGATTCTATTACGACATGATGGGGGGGGGCCCAAATCCGTTACTTTGCTTAGGGCCCCATTTAGCCTTAATCCAGCTCTGACCCCAAGGCATAGCCCTTTGTGGCCTGCACACAAATCCAGCCCTGCACATGGTCTGCCATGTGCAGGGCTGGATTTGTACAGTGCAGAAACTGAATGCACTTCACTTGCCAAGCATTAGAAAGTGCATCTTCTATTTTTTTTGTAATAAAGTGCAGACATTTTCACACTATGTGCTCATGTTATTTCTGTTAAGTTGTATGGCCTAGCAGCTTTTTCCTAGAAAATGTACCTAAAGAGGATTCTGGAGGTGTGGCTGGGGAAGGCTCCATAACTGCCCTGAATGTGTTGTATGACTCACTAGCATCTAGTGTTTTTCAACAAATAAAGCATGTACCTCCTTTATGGCACTCTCTGTTGAGAATTATATCATCTCAACTACCCATTGACACCTATATTTTTGTTAGTAGACTGCGACATTCATGTATATATACTTTTCAAGTGTTATACTTTTAATTAACACATCACTTATCATTTTTTAATCCCAAAACTCACTGTAAGAAATTGACCATTCAAGAGGCCCCTAAAATCATCCCAAGTACCCCCAGGGGTACACGTACCATGAGTTGAGAACCTAGGATATAGAGGTTGTAGCATTTGAAGATTGCCCCATGTTTGAGTGCAGTTATTCCTTTCTCTATCCATTACCACACAGAAGGATCTGGGTTGGCACAAGCTATGGGTTCTATCGTGGTTAATGGACTGTTTACAAAATGTTACTGGAACTGTGCTTTATACATTGAGTAAGGAGTCCTTGAGCAAGATTCCGTAACACTTCAGGGTGGCCTGCTGTGTGCCCCCTTTGTGGCTGCAGCTCTCAAGTGCCTTAAGTATGAAAGGAGAAAAGTTCTATACAACTGTTGACATTAATATAAGGCCCATGATGATGAACTTATAGAAAACCTGAACTGAAAATTAAAAGTCTAAATCAATATACACAGGCCATACTTACCTCCTGTGTAGTCTACTTCTCAATCTATTTCTCCTCTCCCATGTCCTGTTTGTCCATTGTGATCGATGAAACTCTCCGTCCTCCATTTTAAAAATGGCAATGACCCTGAAACAGCTTCTGGGTCAGCACACTGTTAAACTGTAGTATCGCCCACTTGAGCCATGGGGAAGCATGGACATTACCTAGCCCATCAGTTGTCCTTTCAGCTATAACTGACAGCAACAGATATGCTGTATTTAAGTTCTGTCAAAATCTTGTCAGAACTGGAAGGAATCATTGTTAGAAGAAGATGGTGAGTTTCTAAAAGGAACTGACAGTGAGGGAAATATCTAGTATTAATTTGCAAGTACATCATGTGTTAGTTTAAAGAAAACCTGTAATGAAAAATAAAAACCCCTCTGGGGGATACTTACCTCATAAGGGTGAAGCCTCTGGATCCTGACAAGGCTTCCTCCATCCTCTGGTGTCCCGGCAATCCAGTGCTGCAGCCCCTCAAACAGCTGCGAGGTAAATATTCACCTACCACGATCCTGCGCAGGCTCTCCATTCAGGTTAAGGCAGAAATAGCCGAACCCAATCGGATCCGCTCTACTGCGCAGGTACAAAAGACTTGTGCCTGTGCAGTAGAGCGGAAATGATCAGGTTTGGCTATTTCCGCCTTACCCAAGTGGAGAGCTGCTAGTGCACCTGCGAAGGATCGCGGAGAGGTACATATAGTCCGCGCTTGCGCACCCTTGTCAAGCTTGTCAGGGGAAGTTTTGGGGCAGCCAGCGCTGGATTCCCTGAAGCTACAGAGGACGGGGAAGCCTCATTGGGATCCTGAGGCTTCCCCTCCCGAGGTAACTATCCCCCAGAGGGTTTTTTTTTTTAGAGTACAGAGTCTCTTTAAATAATTTTACTTGGTTCAGGTTCCCTTTAATGGCTGAATTGACCTAATATTCTGATCACACTCCATCAATGCCAGTGCAATTCTATTGTACATTAGTAATCATTATTCACCTGGAGACTTAGTAGTTTGGGAATGCTTTATACACTGTACTTCCACAGTGATTTTCTTCACTAGGTGTGATGAGCACTTGCTACCAGCACAGACAAGGGACATTCAGCTACAAGCCAGTTTATTAGATTACAAGCACATTACACTGCACTATACATCAGTTACCCTTAAAGAGAATCTGTATTGTTAAAATCACACAAAAGTAAACATACCAGTGCGTTAGGGGACATCTCCTATTACCCTCTGTCACAATTTCGCCGCTCCCCGCCGCATTAAAAGTGGTTAAAAACAGTTTTAAAAAGTTTGTTTATAAACAAACAAAATGGCCACCAAAACAGGAAGTAGGTTGATGTACAGTATGTCCACACATAGAAAATACATCCATACACAAGCAGGCTGTATACAGCCTTCCTTTTGAATCTCAAGAGATCATGTGTGTGTTTCTTTCCCCCTGCATCTCTCATGCACTGAAGTTTCAGGCTGCTCTTTTCTTCCTGCAAACAGCTATGCCCTTGTCTGTAATTCCTCACTATGTGAAAGCCCAGCCAGCTCAGAGGACAATTTATCCAGCTTGTAAAAGATAAGAGAGAAGAGAGAAGCTGCTCTTATCTAAATAATACACAGGCAGTGTGCATAGAGGGGCCTGGAAGGGGGAGTTCATAGCAGAACCACAACACTGAAGAACTTGGCAGCCTTCCAGACACAGGCTGACAAGTCTGACAAGAGAGAGATAAGTTGATTTATTACAGAGACAGTGATAGTATAACGTGCTGCAGTAAGCCAGAACACATTAGAATAGCTTTTGGAACTTGTAGGATGATAAAAAAAACAGGATGCAATTTTTGTTACGGAGTCTCTTTAAGCACATATGTGATTTTATCATTTACACCTGTTCTGTGCCAGTTATCATTATTCACTTAAAGACATTCCAGTTATATTGATTTATACCTGTTCTGAAGAAAACCTCTACACTGGTGTTCATTTCACATAAGAGAAGAAATGGCTTACAATGTGGGACTGTCTTTGTTTAAATCACAGTATAAAAGATGCATTGCTGCTCAATGTCAAATGCACAGAAATAGCACTCTAAGGCCACATACACACATCAGACCATAGTCTTTGGAAAATGAAAGATCACAGACCAATCTTACCACCCTTCATGTAGTATGAGAGCCATACCTACACAGTCTTTTCTATGGAGCTGAACTCCACATCAGAAAAAAATCTTTGCAAGATGCTGCACACAAACATGCTGTACAGACACAAAAGATCAGTACTATCTGCAAAAGATCTGTTCCTGCCAAAAATCCATTCCTGCAAATTGCAATGATAGTCTATGAGATCTGCAGATCATCATACACACATGATTTAACTGACATTCATCTGCAGATCAGATCCACCAGGATGGATTTTCAGATCTGCAGATTACTTGATCTGCCAATGAATGTCAGTTAAATCATGTGTGTATGATGATCTGCAGATCTCATAGACTATCATTGCAATTTGCAGGAATGGATTTTTGGCAGGAACAGATCTTTTGCAGATACTGATCTTTTGTGTCTGTACAGCATCTGTGTGTGCAGCATCTTGCAAAGATTTTTTTCTGATGTGGAGTTCAGCTCCATAGAAAAGACTGTGTATAGCATGGCTCTCATACTACATGAAGGGTGGTAAGATTGGTCTGTGATCTTTCATTTTCCAAAGACTATGGTCTGATGTGTGTATGAGCCTTAAAGGGACTCCGAGCAGTGCAGAAACTATAGAAAGATGCACATCATTTTAAAGCTCTCTGTATCCTCTTTCCAATGATATATAAACCGCCATCCTACGCCTTTTAGTTTTCGCTATTTTCGCGATTGAATTTGCAGCGGCCACGATTTCGATCGCGAAAATAGAGAAAACTAAAAGGCGTAGGGCAACGATTTAGGTGTCGTCAGAAAGAGGAGAGAGAGAGCTTTAAAATGATATCCATCAAGCCATAGTTATATTGTATTACACAGGGCGACTTTTTGTCAAAGTCAGCAGCTGCATTCAGCAGAATGGAGCTGCTGACACTGGGGAAAGTGTCGGCCTGTGTAATACAATATAACTATGGCTTGATGGATATCATTTTAAAGCTCTCTTTCTCCTCTTTCTGGCGACACCTAAATCGTTGCCCTACGCCTTTTAGTTTTCTCTATTTTCGCGATCGAAATCGCGGCCGCGGCAATTTCAATCGCGAAAATAGCGAAAACTAAAAGACGTAGGGCGGTGGTTTATATATCATTGGAAAGAGGAGAAAGAGAGCTTTAAAATGATATGCATCTTTCCATAGTTTTTGCACTGCTCGGAGTCCCTTTAAGAAAGTACAGAAAGAAAAACATTTAATCAGGGGTGTAGCAATAGGGGGTGCAGAGGTAGCGCCCGCATTGGGGCCAGATGGGCCCTCCTTCAACTACAGTATTAGCTCTCTATTGGTCCTGTGCTCATAATACTACCTTCTAGAGATACTTTGAATAGTGGTAATCATTAACAAACTGTTCCCCATCCCCTTCTTGCACCTCTGACACTGTATTTGTAATTGTTATGTACAGAGTGCTTGGGGGGCCCCATTGTAAAACTTGCATCTGGGCCCACAGCTCCTTAGCTATGCCACTGCATTTTATGCTTCATAATATACATCCTACAGACACGCTATGCTCATAAAATTTCCTACTGGCCGTATACTTTTTTTGTGAGTTGTAGCCATTTATTTAAATGTTGTCAGGTAGGGATGGTCATTGGTCAATGAGATGTAAATAGTTCTGGCTTGATAAATGATTACGCCAATGTTGTATACAAATTTGCATAGCTTGAAAATGGACCAATCAAATCCTGCTGAGCTTGGATTTGATTAGTCCATTTTCAAGCTGCATAAATCTGCAAACTCCTGCATCAAAAAGATTTTACACAAATCAGGTGTTGGCGCTCAAAACAGTAAACCCAACTAATGTTCTGAAAATTCACTGCAATATAGCAGCCATGTTAACACATAGCAAAGAATCCACTTTGCTGGGAAAAAAATCATCATATCCACACAAGTCCTATTACAATACTTCATTCCATTCTTCCAGCTTTTCTGCATATGGCCTCAGACCTCAGAAGTAAGCAGAAAATAGTAACATAGTGCAGTAACTTTCAGCTAATTTTCACCCCACCACCTCGTGATAAACACAGGTGGGCTTAGATGCAAAATACCGTCACCAACAACGCATACCATGCGCTTACCAGATTTTAATGCTACTCCATCACAAACAGCATATTAAGCGTACTGAAATCCCCTGGGTATGTCTACCAGCGATATTTGAACCAGCACGCTTGATGATCCTTCATAAAAGTGACCTTTAAACTAAACAAACTGAACCATAGCGTTAGAATAGATAAAACAAAGGTATTGCACTCACATGGTCCGTAGATAAAAATGTACACTTATAATTGGGGAGGTCACGTCATACTTCCCCCGTGTGCCGCCTCAAACTCCACCCAACTTGTTTCATTACTAGGACTCGTCAGGGACAGGAGCGCAATACATTATATACTTTTATAAACTCCTGCATCAACTCAGAATTATTTGCATTTCATTGACCTTTCCTTTACTATAGGTAAAGAGCAGCACAAGACAATGCCGTTTAGGGGATTTATAAAGGTTAATATTAGCAGTGCAGAAAGATTATTCAGAATTGCATATAACTGGAAATTGTGAGGGTGCAGAACAGAAATATACCCAATTTTTATTTATTTATTTTCCTCCTGGTTGAACTTGATGGATGCGTTTTTGTTTTTTTTTCAACCAAACTAACTATGCAACTTTGCAAATCATCTCACTGAAAAACATGTTTTACTTAATCTAGGGGATTCCAGAGGACAACGTCATGCTAGAGTGGAGTTTGGTTTTAATCATATAATGATACCCTTTGAATATTATTATCTTTGAGCAGATTAACAGAGTCCTTTGAATAGCTGTAAACAAAGCTAACAAGACAACCAAAGTTGCTTACAAGTGTGTTTAAAGGACACCTGAACTGAGGGGATAAGGAGGCTGTCATATTTATTCCCTTTTAAACCATTTCAGTTGCCCGGCAGTCCTGCTGATTTCTTTAGATGAAGTAGTATCTGGATCACACACCTGAAACAAGCATGCAGCTTGCAGCTGAAGTCCAACTAGATTAAGTCAGACTTCAGTCAGAAACATGTGATCTGCATGCTTGTTCAGGGTCTAGGGCTAAAGTTTTAGGCTACATACACACTTCCAACGTATGTCGCCCTTCAAGGATCAGGGCCTGATCCACTTGGGCAACATCTCTGGGCCGGGTCGTACACACCAGTATCAGGTGTGTAGCTGATGACGCGTTGTGGTGCTATGTGGGGTGGGGGGATGACGAGCAGCGTGTGCGTGATGCCATGTGGCGGGCGGGGGAGCGGCGAGAACAATAAGATTGGTAGGAGATCAGCATCACTAGTGGTAGGTTGATCTGCCCATCAGATCGCTCGTGGATTGGGGGGTCGCCGCCAGCTGCTGTACACATGCCTGAGTCTTGGCTGAGGCAGTCGTTATCGGCCGCCTCAGTAGAGTTAAGTCAAGGGTGTGTGTATGAGGCTTTAGAGGCAGAGGATCAGCAGGACTGCCAAGCAGTTGGAATTGTTTAAAAGGAAATAAATATGGCAGCCTTCATATCCCTTTGAATTCAGGTGTCCTTTAAATGGGTTCTGTGGGGGTTTTGAAGATAAAAACAGACACTTACCTGGAGCTTCTATCAGCCCCCTGTAGCAGTAATGTCCCACGCCGTCCTCATCCGATCCACCGTTCCTTGCCGCCGGCACTGAATAATTATGTCTAACAAGACAAAGTGCGCTCCTGCTCGCGTCATCGTAAGCTTACGGTGCAGTAAGCTTCTGATGACGCGTGGGAGCAAGAAGGCGCGCAGCCGCAGTTGGATGGCATGCCGCGCTAGAGCGGGGCCGGTGGCGGAGAACGGCGGATCAAAGGAGGACGGCGTGGGACATTACTGCTAATGGGGGCTGATAGAAACCCCAGGTAAGTTTCTGTCTTTATCTTCGAATTCCTCAAGATCCGCACCATCAAAAATTCAACTTTATTTATAGCTCAATCCATATAAAAAACATGGTTAAAAAGTATGGGTACATAAACAGATGATGCACAAGTGTTTCGGACCATCACAGTCCTTTCTCAAGTCATCATGAACCCACACTGTCTACTCCCAGTTAAAATCATGTTTTTATACCATAAAAGAGGCCCACACAGAGAAATTCCTCATTAACTTGCTTGAACATGTACCCTTACCTAATGTGTAAAGCTTGCGAAGGGCAGGGTCCTCCTCCTAATGTTTACAGTTTTTGTCACAATGTTTGTGCTGCTTGGAACTCTGTTTTACAATTTGTTAGTATATCTATGTTCCCCTTGTCATCTTATTGTGCTTTGTAAAGCGCTGCGGAATATGTTGGCGCTATATAAATAAAAAATAATAATAATAATAATAACATGTATAAGGTCATTTCCACCAATCAGGTAAGCACCCAAGCTTAACTTGTCCAATAATCATGCAGCCAAATCGAGAAATGCAAATATGTAAAATCAAAACAGGCGGCACTTACCCAGGGTTTTATTTCATAATGCAATACAGGAATTAATCCAGATCACCGTGTAACAGGCCGACAGCGTCCGCTTCATATACAATAAGCAGGGGGCGCACCCTGCTTATTGTATGAGAAGCGGACGCTGTCGGCCTGTTACTTATTGGCTGAAAGAACCTCAGAGAGTTTTTCCACACCTAGGGGTGGATTACCTCCACCTGATTGGAGGGAAGTATTGTGCCTGTCTTGGCGGACGTTGTTGGCGATCGAGCCATTGGGCAGTGGGGACATTACTGGTCACATCATATAAAGAGAAATACTTAACATGCGACACGGTGATCTGGATTAATTCCTGTATTGCATTATGAAATAGAACCCTTGGCGAGAGCCGCCTGTTTTGATTTTACATATTTGCATTTCTTTATTTGGCTGCAAGTTAATGAGGAAGTTCTCTGTGTGGTCCTCTTTTATGGTATAAAAACATGATTTTAACTGAGAGTAGACAGTGATGACTTGAGAAAGGACTGTGATGGTCCGAAACGCCTGTACGTCATCTGTATATGTACCCATACTTTTTAACCATGTTTTTTATATGGATTGAGCTATAAATAAAGTTGAATTTTTGATGGTGCGGATCTTGAGGAATTAATTGCAAGCGCCCCTCATTACTTCAGAGTGGATCCTTGCACATCATACTAGACCATTGGTGCAGTAACAACTTTGACCAAAGGCTGGTAGCAAGGCCTATTTTTGGCTAGTTTAGGTCAAGGCAGCTTGAACATGAACTGATCAAATCCCTCCCCAGCTTCACAGTACTGGTCTAATTTCAAGCTGTTTATATTTGCATACAAAATTCACATTAACTAAAAAAAATGATTTGCATCTGATTGATCATTCCTATTTTTGGCTTTCAGTGTAAAGTCTTTCAAAATGTTTTTTAAAAGGATTTAAGGGCTACTATAATGTAATTATATCAGTGATTATTAGCAGCGATTGACAGAGACATCTGGCATAGAGAAGTACATATGATCACGAAGAGTCAGAGCCGACTAACTGAATGAGGAGGAGGAGGATAGTGTAATTATAGGCAGTATCGAAAATAAGCTAACATTTTCCTCTCCTTCATATCCACTGATGAATAATTTATTCATTCCAACCCGAGTTCTGTGAACGTGGTCCTTCAAACATTCAGTCTTCCGAGGCCCTGGCTCATTGTCAGTTTTAGCTTATTTGAATAATATTGGTTCACATTTCCAAAATGCTGTAAACTGGTAAAGGGGTCCATTGTTCCTACCTATTCCCAGTTTAACATAAACCATGCCACCCCATTCCAAGGGCCTGTTCACACTGTGAGTGTTTTCGATTAATTTTAAACACTGGTGATTTTAAAAATCACTTCAAAAGCGCTTCTACAATGTTGCTCTATGTGAGTGTTCTTACATGAGTGATGAGCTTTCTTTCCAATTGCAAACGTGGCTACTACACCATTCCCTGATTGTTTTTGCGCTTCAATACAAAGTATAGGGAAATCGCAAAGCGCCTGAAAAAATGCTTTGAAAAGCGATTTCCCCAGCGCTTTTAAGAATAAATACATTGTATTTATTCTGTTCCAGGTCAAAGTTCACTTCCTGAGTGTCATCAGGTAAAAAAAAATAATTGCCGGACAAAAGCGCTTAAAGAGGAACTTCAGCCTAAACAAACATACTGTCATTAAGTTACATTAGTTATGTTAACCACCTTAGCGGTATGGACGAGCTCAGCTCATCCATGACCACCGCGGTGGATTGCTCAGGCCCTGGTGGGTCGATTTTAATAACTTTTTTTTTAAACACGCAGCTAGCACTTTGCTAGCTGTATGTTGTAATCGATTGCTGCCGATCCGCCACTACCCGCCGCGAAAGAGGCCCCCCCGCAGACCCTTTGCGAAGCCTGGCCAATCACCGCCAGGCTGCGCCATGGGGTGGATCGGGACTCCCCCTGTTGTCATGACGTCGATGACGTAATTCCAATTGTCGCCATGGTGACGAGGGAAGCCCATACAGGAAATCCCGTTCAGAGCGGGATTTCCTGCTGGGTATGATCGCCGGTGGCGATCGGAAGGGTGGGAGGGATTCGGCAGGGAGGGGGGAATCATGTAGCTAGCGCTACATGATATATAAGCCAAGGGATGAGCAGCACAAACCGAATTTTATGCAATACTATGCATAACCAAGAGCCCCTGTCACTGTTTTCCTGTTGTGTGCTGCAGCACCCTCTTTATTTATATATTTATTATGGAGTTTGGGGACCTCCAGTGCTGCATGCATGCTTTGCATAGTATTGCATAAAATTCCGTTTGTGCTGCTCATCCCTCGGCTTATGTTATTTTCCCCTGTGAGCGTGCATAACCACACCCATCTCTAGCACAGTTAAGCATTTAAATGAGCGGTGCTCTTAGTTCAGTTAGTAGCTAGTAGAAGGTGAGGTGTTTTTAATTTCATTTCTCCCATTTAGCTGACCCCTGGGCTTTTGGCATGGTTCCCACTAGAACGCTGATAAAAACTAGCATTTTTGCCTGGTTAGAGTAGGACTCACCAGATCGGGGACAATTTGGCGCAGTTGGTGAGCTTAAACGCGTTAAAGCGCAACCAAGAGCCCCTCTCACTGTTTTCCTGTTGTGTGCTGCAGCACCCTCTGTATATATGTATATGTGTATATATGTATATATATATATATATATATATATATATATATATAATAAAATTTTTCGAAGAAAAACACCCGCGGCTGTGCGCCGCAAATAAACGTAACGCCAGGAAGGTTAATATAGATAGGTACAGTAATATAATCTTTTATCAACCCTGTTTTAAAAGAACAGGCAAATGTTTGATTTCATGAGGGCAGCCATCTTTTTGGTTGAAAGGAAGGTGACAGGAAGCATGAGTTCCAACTGTCCTGTGTGCTGATCACCCCTCCCAGTTGCTAGGCAACGTGAATAACAACATAGGAAATCCCCTCATGCTTTGCACAGCAGCAAGGAAAAAAATCACGGGCAGTTTTCTTTGATGGGTGGAGCGTAGCTAAAAATGCAGCTAAAAATGATGCTTTGGTAAGAAAAACAAAGTTCTGATGCTGTGAAACTGTTGAAGAAACACCAAGCTTTTTCAGTTCTGCTGAGTAGATTTTTAGATTTTTAGTCCGGAGGTTCACTTTAACAGAGTGCAAATCGCTCTAAAAGCGCAAGGAAAAGCTCTTTAACCTCCTTGCTAGTTCAATTCCTCCGGCAAGGAGGCAGCGCAGGAGGTTTTTTTTTTTGGTTTTTTTTTAAATCATGTAGCGAGCCGAGGGCTCGCTACATGATAGCCGCTGAGCGGTGGCATCCCCCCACCCACTCCGATCGCCTTCGACAATCAGAGTAAGCAGGAAATGCCGTTCAGAACGGGATTTCCTGCAGGGCTTCCCCGGTCGCCATGGCGACAGGGCGGGATGACGTCACCGATGTCATGGACGTCGGGACGTCATAGGGAATCCCGATCCGCCCCTCAACGCTGCCTGGCACTGATTGGCCAGGCAGCGCAGGGGTCTGGGGCGGGGGGGGAGCGGTGGATTGCGGCAGATCGGCGGCGAGCGGCGGCGATTGGAAGTTACAAGCAGCTAGCAAAGTGCTAGCTGCTTGTAACAAAAAAAAAAATTATGCAAATCGGCCCAGCGGGGCCTGAGCAATCCTCCTGCGCAGGTGCAAGGAGGTTAAAAAGCACTCACAAAAGTGCACTAGGCCTTAATGAGATTATTCTGCTGCTAAATATGCCCATTCAATTTTTCTGCCTTCTATTATAGTGGAACCAAATCAAAAATTGAGCATGTCTTGCCATTTTAATATGAAAATCCTGCATTTGTCTTGATTTTTACAGGCCGCCCCCCCCCCCCCCCCCCCCCCCCCACACACACACACACGCATACATACACAAAACTCTGTCTATGACACATACTTCCAAAACCTCAAAATTACTGGAAAAAAAAATCACATGCATTCCTGCATTTGCATTTTAAAAGATGGTAGTAGCCTGAATTTGATGCAGCAACCCACTTATTCAAACTTTTAGCCAATGGTGGAGGAGCAGTTAGGTAGTATTGTTGTATTTTCAATTTAAAATGCTGTGGGTGCAATATGGTCAAAGCTTTTTTTATTTTAAGTATTTATATTGAGTAACAAAAAATATGACCAGTACTGGAAGTTAAGATTATATATTTGGGACACGGAAACTGGTTCTCCAAGAAAGTAAGTTCCTGCTTTATCTTTTTCATTAAAGGGATACTATCGATTAACATGCGTTTTTAACCTGAGTAGAGAGAGTTCCTGAAGAGCTGGTAAATAATGATATACATTTCATTTGCTTATCTCTTTTGTTTACTGTAACAAATTCCTTTCACTCTGAACTGACTGCACTGTCTGCTCATTTCTGATGGGAGAGTTAATGAGGGGAGTTTCCCTCACAGTGTAGTTAACTCTGTGTAACTGTGTGTCAGAGAGCTCCCAGAAGACGCTGCATGTTTCTGAGCTGTCTGCAAGAGAAGAGAGCAGAGGAAATGTAACTTTTTTTCAACTTGTAATTGTCTGTGACAGCACAGCTTTTCATATATTTTTTTTGGCTTTCAGGGAAAATACTCTGTAGACTGATATGCAAAAAACAACACTGGCTGTGCATTGAAGCAGACACCCCTTTGCGAATGATTTGCCCTAGTAGAGCTAAATCTTATACACAATTAATTAAATCTTCTGCCTCTGATATTTAACATGAAAAATAGGAAAATGTTTTCACAGCTACTTAGACATTATTTGTACATTGTCATTTTATAACACTTGGGTATTGATAGTATTCCTTTAAGTTTTTTCTTGTGAATTTTCTCACCTTATGAGTGTCAACTTTACTATAAATGGGCCAGGCCTGGATTTACTTCACATGAGCCTATAGGTACAGATGTCCTGGCTACCTAGACTTCGCCCTCCATGAACCTACAAACACTCACCAAATTTCTCTGCAAGTATGCTGGCTGTCACTTCTCCCTTACTTCCCTTTACCCATCATAAGTAGCTACAGGTACCCCTTAGTATTAGCCAGGGGTACCCTCCGTATTAAGAAGCTAGAGGTGCCCCCAACTTAAAGGAATACTATCGATTAAAACAACTTTTTTTTAATACTCTATATTAGTGTACACATTTACACATTACCACTAGTGCTAGGGGAACTTTATTTATTCACCCAGGTCTCTCTCCCTCTATCCCTGCTTAAAAATTCATTTCTCACACAGCTCACAAATATATTTCACTGTGTCACTCACAGCATGCAGGAGACATGAGGAGAAACAGGCTGATCTGAGGTGGTAACAGATAACTAAATGAGCTGTAATATTGCTGGAATATAACTAGCTATAACACTAGTCTGTGTTTACACTCAGACTGGTTGCCTGGCTGCCTGCTTGTGATGATTCACTCCAGGCTGCATCCACTTTACAAGCTGCTGAGAGGGGCAGACCACTGTTTACAATTAGCATTATTAGTATCTTTATCAGTCAAGAGAAGCAAAGATAATAAACACACATTGCTAGAATCTTTAACCCCTTACCACCATATTAATAAGATTCTTTCAGCAAGGTGATAATTAAACTATGAACTGAGGAGGTGATAGCAACTCCCCTGTGCAGAGACATGGTCTAGCCCTCTGGGAGCCGTCAGTATTAGATACATTTTGGCTATCATTCATGAACAGGCTGTCGGTAAGGGGAACCCGTGCGGGAGAATACCGCCGTCGGTAGTTTATCCTTCTGGGTGGTCATTCATAAACTTTGTGCCTGGGGCGGTAGCAGTGCGGAGGTTTTCTGGAGAATGGTGTCTGCAGGCGGGCGGTAGGCATGCGGAAACAGAAAAGCTGGCCGAGTCCCTCCATGCGGTGCTCTCTCTGCTGATGTGTGGGAGGTCTGTCCCATTCACTTACATGTACTCCGCAAGCTTCCCGCTACATCCAGGGGATCGGTAATCCCCTTCCGCATACCGCTATGCGGAAATGTTTATGAATGAACATTTTGATACTTTTTCTGGATAACTGCGTATCCACACTGCACAAGGCGGTACGTTGTCACTCTGCACGGGAATGTCAGCTCCGCATACGGAAAGAGGCTTTATGAATACAAAACTTGCTCAGTGCTCAGTAAAGTCAGCGGTATTACACATTTCCGCATATGGGAATGCTTTATGAATGATAGCCTTTGTATCTAAAACTGACAGAGGATGTTACAGCTGAGAGGAACTGCTGTGGGAGGAATCAAATTGCTCCTAGTACTTGTCCTAATATGTGCTACAACATACAGCATTTAAAAATAAATGCATACATCGATAGCATTCCTTTAAAGGGGTTCTTTCGCGAAAAAAGTAGGCAGTTAAAAAATGTGACAGATGACAGGTTTTGGTCCAGTCCATCTTTTTAAGGGGGATTCTCAGGGCTTTCTTTGTTTTCAACAGCATTTCCTGAACAACAGTTGCAAAATTTAACTGACATAATAGTGTGCAAGTGATAAGGGAGGCCGGCTGGTATCTTGCTATTTTGGCAGTTAAACTGTTGTTCAGGAAATGCTGTTGAAAACAAAGAAAGCCCTGAGAATCCCCCTTAAAAAGATGGACTGGCCCAAAACCTGTCATCTGTCACATTTTTTAACTGCCTACTTTTTTCGCGAAAGAACCCCTTTAAAGCGGAATATAACCCTGCATTTCAACTTTGCTCTAAAACATTATTTACAGCATATTATATGCAACCAGCATTTTTTTTTTTACTAGACCAGCATTGGAAGGGTTAAACACAGACGTTTCAAGTTCCGTGGAGAGAACTGCAGAAGTCAGATTGTTACATTGTATTTAGTTAGATGTATTTATTGATAAACAGTTACACACTCTTTGGCAGTCCTCCAAGCTCCTTTTCAGTGAGAGATGAGTCACATTCAAGAATTAGATACATGTATGTAAACAAAATGTATCTAATTGCAGGTTCGGATGCGTCTACAGAAATCTCAAGGGACTTTAAAGCCCTGTGTAACCCTTCCAATGCTGGTCTAGTAAAAAAAAAAATGCTGGTTGCATATAATATACTGTAAATAATGTTTTAGAGCAAAGTTGAAATGCAGGGTTATATTCCGCTTTAAGGGAGATCTCGTCAGTGGAATCCTGAGACTAAGGTGAGTAACCTCTCATTTACACTCTGCTTTGGACTCTGCATAAGTAATGCAGGAGGGGGGCACTTGGGACTTTGGAAGCAGAGTGAGCCGCCTTTCCATCATCAGGCGCCTGTAGGCACAGGTAAATCCGGCCCTGAAATTGGCACACTTATTTAATATATATATATATATATATATATATATATATATATATATATATATATATATATATATATATATATATATATATATATTAAACTGCCATATAGATACATGGAAAAGGAAAAGAGTTGAGGTTAAACTGATTAAAAAAATTATGCAAAAACATACTTTTTGTAGAAAAACAACAAAAGTTGGGTTGGGTAATAATGACTAACTGTACATAGTGTTCTTGGAAGCTTTCAAAAGTTTTTTTTATTGAGGCATGATACAAAGCTGGATCAGAACCTTAGAAAACTAAATAATACATTCACAAGTTTGTATAGTGTCCTGACAAAGATTTCAACTATGGGACTCTGGCACAGCAAGGTTAAACTGCTCATCACTCAGCCACCATATGTATAAGCAGCAAGTCTATTATTAATGATCCAGTATGCAGCAAAAATGCTGAACTCCCGTGTCAGACATTGCTGCTTTTGGCATGCTTGCAAGAAGTTTTATGGCTTTATGTCATTTTCCTGTGATTCAGCAACATCCTGATTCCTCTCCAGAAACAAAAGAGGAAACTGAAGGAGACAGTGCTCCAGTAGTCAATAACACAACCCTTACAACAATTTATAGAAACATGTTTTTCCAGAGCAACACTGTAAATTATTTGCAAATGACTTCTTCAGGAGCAGATGTGTTTTCCCATTACCTGTCTACTGCAGGAACCATGTTCACACCTGTGATACAAAAGTTGTTGTGTTTTTATCTAATACTACAGGGCAGGGTCGGCAACCTAATTTCTAATTTTTGCCGGACAAAAGGCCCAAAAAAGGACACCCCAAACTTTGGACGGGCAGGGGGTGGAGTTAGGGGCGGAGTTAAAATCACACTTTTAAGTAGAGTTGTGGGTGGGGCTAAGCACTGGGCATAATTTTTTAAGTATTTATATAGCACTGACATCTTCTGAAGCACTTTACAGAGTACATAGTCATGTCACTGACTGTCCTCAGAAGCGCTCACAATCTAATTATTACCATAGTGATAGTGCAGTCATGACTGCCAGCCATAAAGGGTAAACCAACCAAGCCGTCTGGATTCTGTATCGCGTCAAACAATGGATCAATGATGAGGACCAGGAAGACTGCGAGGGACCAACAAACCTATGGGGCCTGGAAGAAGCCCCAGGAAAGTAAAAGAACACTATCTATTCACCTCTGGTATTTTAAACAAAAAAGTTATATACTACCTTATGTAGAGGGAAGGCTCTGGATCCTATAGAACCTACCATGTCCTCTCTCGGTGGAATTGTTCCAGCGCTGTACCTAATTCAAATTTGCCACCTCTGGAAGCTCTCCTGTACCCGAGTACTTCCAAAGATGAGCAGCTTCGTACTGCACATGCACAAGTGTGTGATCGCATGGTACAGAACTGCCTGTCTTCTGAGGCACTTGAGGACAGGAGGGCTTCCAGAGGCGGCAAATTTGAATTAGGTACAGCGCTGGAACAACTCCATTGAGAGAGGACAGGGAAGGTTTTATAGGAATAAAACCTATAAAATAATGAAAGTGAATGGGTCAGCCACGCGTTTTATTAAAAAATGCGTGCAGCATGCGTTTGTGTACCGCACTGGTCCAGGAACGCTTGCAGTGTGAACATCATGCTTATCTACCTCCTGCACGCATTGCCGAAATCCAGATGGCAAAGCGTGCACTGTGAATGGGGCCTTAAGTGCAGCCTGTTTAAAATAATAATCCTGGGTGGCCTTTTCCACTGCTCTGTTCCGATAAAAAAAAAAAATGCAAACGCATGTCTGTGCGATTATGATGCGTTTTGCGTTTCAATGTAAAATATAGGAACGCATGAAAAACTCTTTGCGTTTTGTATTGATTTAACCACTAGTATTTCTTTTAAAAACTCAAGACACTTGCCAATCAGAAAAATGCAAACGCATAAAAAACGCACATTAAAATTGGTTAAAAACGCAAACGCATAAAAAAACGCCCAAAAAATGCACATCAAAATTGGTTTTGCAGCTGCAATTCCTGAATCATCTACTGAACTGATTCGGTTCAGTGTGATGAGTCGGATCACTCAACTCACAGGAAAGAACCAGCTCAAATGAACCAATCACTCATGAACCGGACATCACTACTACGGACAGCAGTTTTTTAAGAGTTTTTTTACAGAAGCTTGGCAACCCTGCTACAGGGCACTGTTATCATGCTTTCTTATGGTTATCCAGTAGAATCTCCTTATGGTAAACTCTGATATAGTAATACTCATCTGGATATAATAAACTCAGTGCTCAGGTCCCAGCAAATGCTTCTGTATAAATATACAATGTATGACCAATTCTGATATAGTAAACTTATAATCCAAACATTTGTATAGCGCTTTTCTTCTGTTAGGCTCAAAGCGCTCAAGAGCTGCAGCCACTGAGGGCGCACTCAAGGGGCCACCCTGCAGTGTTAGGGCTCGTTTCCACTATCGCGAATCTGCATGCGTCCAACGCATGCAGATCCGCACATGTAATACAAGTGGATGGGCCTGTTTCCACTGTAGCGTTGTTGAGGTGCGTTTTTTTCAGCGTGAAAAAAACGCACAAAAGAGCCAACGATTTCGCCTGCGTCGGGAATCCGTGCGAATCGCCGCTAATGTATTTAATAGTAAAAACGCATGCGTTTGTTACATGCGTTTTTACCCGCGATTTCGCGTGCGATTTCGCACCTTTTTCAATTTTATTTAGCCCTGGCAGTGTCATGGTTAATTTCGCATGGCACCCTGCCATGCGAAATCGCAGGCGAAATCGCGGGTAAAAACGCATGTGGAAACGCATCCGCATGCGTTTTTACAAGCGTCGGAATGCGGCCGAAATCGCGTCGCAACAGTGGAAACAAGCCCTTAGGGAGTCTTGCCTAAGGATTGCTTACTAAATAGGAACTGACCCTAGCCAGGATTCAATCCCTGTTCTCCCATGTCAAAGGCGGTGCCCTTAACCGGTACACTATCCAGCCAACTTCTGATATAGTACACTACTTTTCCTGGTCCCTTTGAGTTTACTATAAAGGGATTCTGGTACTTATCCGTTAGCCGGGCGCTAATTACTATTCCCCCTCCAGGCCGACATGGATAGTAGGGAAAGATGTAACTCTGGTGGAGTTTTGTCGCCACCTGCCGGATGCGCCCGGCTAACGGATAAGTACCGGGATTCTACTGTGGTGAATTTTTCCAAATTCAGGAATGATTCTACAAGATGTTTTGGGTAACTTTAATATATATATATATATATATATATATATATATATATATATATATATATATATATATATAAGCAAGCTTTAACCAGAAATACATATTTCTTTCACGTATTTGGAGCATCAGTGGGATACTTTGGACCTGTTGTCCAGTCTTTGTGGGTCTTTTTAAGTGGTGCTTTTGAAAGAAAAAAAAAAACATTCAAGTGGGTCAGTGTATGAGCAGTCCAGCAAAGATTTCCTGCTAGTTTCCCAGACTTTTATTACAGAGCAAATCTTGCTTTATGTGACTAGCCAACTGCGCGCCCACAGCCACCTCTGCACAAACATACAAAACACCTGTGTGTACACCTTAGCTCTATTATTACCTGAACACTTACATGCAAATTACGCTTAGTTGATAATGTCCTAGATCAAATGGCCACTAACATGGCAAGGGCAGAAATACCTAACAATATGGTGAAATACTGATCCTGTTTCAGTTTATGCAGCCCTGAGGGCTGGTGCACACCAAAAACCGCTAGCAGATCCGCAAAATGCTAGCAGATTTTGAAACGCTTTTTTTTATTTTTCTATGGCGTTTTGCTAGCGTTTTGCGGATTGCTGCTGCGGTTTTCAGTATAGTAGATTTCATATATTGTTACAGTAAAGCTGTTACTGAACAGCTTCTGTAACAAAAACGCCGGCAAAACCGCTCTGAACAGGCGTTTTTCAGAGCGGTTTGCGTTTTTCCTATACTTAACATTGAGGCAGAAACGCATCCGAAATCCAAAAAATGCCTCACCCAGGCATTTTTCGTTTCTGCAAAATGCCTCCCGCTCTGGTGTGCACCACCCCATTGAGACACATTGACCAAGCGGATCCGCAGCCGCAAGCGGCTGCAGAAACGCTGAAAAAGCCGCTCGGTGTGCACCGGCCCTGAGATTGGATTTCATGTATGTTCCCAGAAGCTGATTTATGGAGATGGAGAATCCTATAAGGTTAAGTCAAGGAGAGGCACCTCCATTTTACACTAAATTGTACAGATGTAACAAGGCTTACACCCCTTGGGCCATGTCACACAAGAGGCCTAGTTGCTGAGATATGTCACAGCTACTAAGATGTTAAGCAGGTGCCACTAATGTTAATCAGTGTAGTTGCTAATAACGATTTTCATACAAAATCAACTAGTTCCTGCTGCTCTAGCTGTCATCCTTAGCAAATGCATTGGATAATTTTAGTGGCAGCTGCTTGACATCTTAATAGCTACAACTGCAAGTAGTAACAGCAGCAAGTCTCTTGTGACATGACCCATTTTGTTTGTAAGTTTGGGGATTTCCAAGAAATGATAATTATCTGGGTCATTTTAAAGAAGAACTCCAGACAAACAAGTTTTATCTTTCATATGTGAATGTCATCTCTTCTATTAGTAAAAACAACAACTCAGAGACTGCTGTCTTTACAGGGATTTTAACTCACAAGCTGCCTTTGTATGAATATGGAAGTGATCACAGTGTAACTATGCCAACACATCAACCCTTAAGGCTCATACACACATCAGACTATAGTCTTTGGAAAATGAAAGATCACAGACCAATCTTACCACCCTTCATGTAGTATGAGAGCCATACTCTACACAGTCTTTTCTATGGAGCTGAACTCCACATCAGAAAAAAATCTTTGCAAGATGCTGCACACACAGATGCTGTACAGACACAAAAGATCAGTATCTGCCAAAGATCTGTTCCTGACAAAAATCCATTCCTGCAAATTGCAATGATAGTCTATGAGATCTGCAGATCATCATACACACATAATTTAACTGACATTCATCTGCAGATCAAGCAATCATCTGCAGATCTGAAAATCCATCCTGGTGGATCTGATCTGCAGATGAATGTCAGTTAAATCATGTGTGTATGATGATCTGCAGATCTCATAGACTATCATTGCAATTTGCAGGAATGGATTTTTGGCAGGAACAGATATTTTGCAGATACTAATCTTTTGTGTCTGTACAGCATCTGTGTGTGCAGCATCTTGCAAAGATTTTTTTTCTGATGTGGAGTTCAGCTCCATAGAATAGACTGTGTAGAGTATGGCTCTCATACTACATGAAGGGTGGTAAGATTGGTCTGTGATCTTTCATTTTCAAAAGACTATGGTCTGATGTGTGTATGGGGCCTTAGGGCCAGTGCACGCCAAAAAGCACTAGCATAATCGCAAACACTCAGCGTTTTTTTGGAGTTCTTTTTCAGAGCGATTCTAGGCATGTGCCTAGTGATTTTCTAATCATGCCTAGTGATTTTTGGAGTGTTTTGGTGTAGTGTTGTTTTTTTTTAACAGTAGAGCTGTTACTGAACAGCTTCTGAGTGATTTTACACTTTCTTATACTTAACATTGAGGCTGAATCACTTCAGAAATCAGCAAAAATGCTGCAGGACCCGAGTTTGCATTTGGGAAAAAAAGCTCATCGCTCTGGTGTTCTCCATCCCATTCAGATACATTAGCCAAGTGCTTTTCAAAACGCTGGCGTTTTTAAAAGCGCTCAGAAGCTCTCTTGGTGTGCACCAGCCCTAACTCAGACTTTATAGAAAGTGCTCTGTTTTAGATGCACAAATGGATGAAGGCAAGACTATGCCCAATGAAAAATACCAGTTTCAGGGTTTTTTTTCTGCTTGCTGTTTTTTTTTTTTTTTTGATCAGGTGAGGTAAGAAATGGGATCAGAGGGGGTGTCAAACACTCCCCCTGACATCCACCAAGCCACACCCTAACCCACCCACCCAGGTTTACTTAGTTGTGATTAATGAATTGCAAATTTTGTTGCAATTTGCGGTCAGGGCTCGTTTCCACTGTTGCGACGCGATTTTGCTGGCATTCCGACGCTTGTAAAAACGCATGCGGATGCGTTTCCGCATACGTTTTTACCAGCGATTTCGCGTGCGATTTCGCATGGCAGGGTGCCATGCGAAATTAACCATGACACTGCCAGGGCAAAATAACATTGAAAAAGGTGCGAAATCGCACGTGAAATCGCGGGTAAAAACGCATGTAACACACGCATGCGTTTTTACTATTAAATACATTAGCGGCAATTCGCACGGATTCCCGACGCAGGCGAATTTGGTGGCTCCCGTCGTGCAGATTTGGCCCGCAGCCAAATCGCTCCCGCACGCCGCACATGTGGAAACAGCCCCGGCCACTTCAGTGTAACAAGCGAATCCGCATCTCGTCGCCGCATGCGGATTCGCTATGGTGGAAACGAGCCCTCAGACAACTGGGCCAGTCAAAATTGGCAGCTACATTTTATTGGTCCAATTTCAATCTGCATTCGAAGTGCAACCAACACTTTGCATCAGCTCAGAGAAAATTGGCATCTCATTGGTTATCACCACTGAGGGCTGGAACCCACAAGAGCGTTTTTTGAGCATTTTGGCAGCGCTGCGATACGCTAGCGTTTTGCCAAAACGCTCAGCTGATGTTAATGGATGGGGCAACTTCCACAGGAGCGTTTGCGTTTCCCAGAAATGCAAACGCAGGACCTGCAGCATTTTGGGAGCGTTAGCGCTTCAATGTAAAGTATTGAAACGCTAGCAGAAACGCTCAGCAAAACCTAAACTGAGCGGTTTTGCTAGCGTTTTGCGGTTCAGCACACTGTAACAAAATTAAAAATAATTCACAGGACCAATCAGGATAAAAACGCGAAACGCAAAACGCTACACAACCGCTGAGGAAAAAAATACACTGTTGCAAAACGCGACCGAAAACTCGCATGAATCCGCTTGCAAACCGCTCATGCAAAACGCTAGCGGTTGCGTTTTGCGTTTGCGGATTTCAGTGGGTTCCAGGCCTGAGGTCATGTTCACAATGGTGCGCTGCGGTGCGATGTAAAGGCTGCTTTGTAACATGGCTTAGTGCACTGCAAAAAAAAAAAAACACCTTTTGCATACAGAGCGCTACCACTAAATGTTTGTTAACAGTAAGAGTAAAGCACACTTTTCATTAATTTTATGCTTCACAGTTAGGCTGCATATCCACTTGTGCGGTGCGAATCGCGGCGGTAAAAATTCGCATGCGGATGCGAAATTCGTATGCGGGTCCATGCGAATTTTCACGCGAATTCGCACACGAATTCGCATGGATGACGATGTGTGCGAATTTAACCATGGCAGTGCTGGTGTGCTTTTCCATTGTTTCTATGCGAATTCGCATGAAAATTCGCATGAAAATTCGCATAAAAAAACCTCATGCGAATTTCCTATTAAATACAGTGTATGCGATTCGCATAGCGGTATGCGGTATGCGAATTCTGATGGCTCTGCCATGCAAATTTTTTCTGCACAGAAAAACGCAAAGGAATCCTGACAAGTGGAAACAGTCCCATTGACTTGTATTGCTATGCGAATTTGTATGCGAAAAACGCATGCGAATTCGCGATAGTGGAAATGAGCCCTTATGGACTTAACGCGAGGATAAAATGAGGCACTGCATGTTACCACTGCATCCCGATGCATTGCATTGTGCCCTTGCTGCCACAGGTAATGCAATGCAATGGCCACTGCGAATGTGATGCAACTCTGTTTAGATGTACTGCATCAGAGAAATTTTACACACACACACAAACACACGCACACGCATATAAACGCACTTAAATTTTGCTGAAAGTTTTATCTTGTGAACTAGGTTTTCTGTACTGACATAATGCAGTACATAAATCGTTACTGTGCATTTCGTGTGCATTTTGTGTGCATTTCACACATCAGTGCTAAAAAAAAAACACAACATGTCTTTTTTGGAATGATTTAGGCATATTTTTACTCTATTAAAGATGAAAAGGGTAATTATAATAAAGCTACTCTTAAAATAATTTATCTTCTTGAATCGGCAGAAATAAAATTAAATCTTGCTTTCAAACAGTATTGCTCTGAATGTTTTTTCTATTTGTTTTTTTTTTTTCTTTTTTTTTTGGGTTACTTTCCGTTTTTTTCCCCCCAGACATGATATACTACTAGTTTCCATTAGAGCAACCAGTTGCCAAGCAACTGCATTTACAGGTGTAATTGTGCTGCTCACATCAGCACACTCACAGTAGTAAAAAACGAAGGTGGAGGAAAATTGTTCACAGATGTATGGCAATAAAACATCATTACTAGTAAGAATGTATTGCATGGCTTTATTGTCAGCATTCAAAAACCTCTGTATTTTCAGAATTAGTGTTTAAGATGGGGAATAGCTAGGTGCTGAAACCAAGCTCTACTTCAGCTGTACAAGGAAACCAGGGTGGCTTACCTGCTTCTCAGAGAGCTCTGCCGTCATAGAGATGGCAGAGTGGGTGGGCGATGGATGTAGGGCATGAATGGTGGTAGCAGCAATTAAATATGGCTATTTGTTGGTATACGCCGGTTTCTGGTACCAATGGTCTCTGGTCCTAAAGGGGCCAGTGACTGCTGGTAGTGTAGGGGTTAAAAACGATATTCACTCAGGTAAAAAAAATGAGTACAAAAACATATGGCTTGTTCATTTATTTAGTGAAGAAAAGTAGCTAAAGCTTTTGTGTGTGGCAACAGTAGGAGGACCTTTGTATTGAGAAACTGATATGATCACATGGTGCACCTATAAATGTAACTAAACCTTTACACTAGTCAAACAGCATTTTTGTTGCATATTTAATTTGTTTAACCATTTGCCTGCAAATTAACGTATTAAAACATCATGCTTTTGCCTGTTAATGGCAACATGACGTTTTAATACGTCGCGCATTCCCGCCGCCGCTCCGCACGTGTTCGCGCCGCTACCGCCGCCGTTTCCATCGGGTTCCCGTGCTGGGTGATTGGGGAAGAGGACCGAGCGGTCCTCTACCCAATCGCACTGCCTGGAGTGAATGGACGCGACCGCGAACAGCGGCCGCATCCATTCACAAAAACAGGGAACTGTAACAATTTAATAAAGTGTAAAAAAAAAGTGATCACTTCCTATACGGGAGAGTGTTCACTAGCGCCATCTTGTGGCCAAAAAGTATATTACAGGTACAAAGTACATACATACACAATTACATACACACTATTAATAAAATTAATGAAATTACACTTCCAACCCTCCCCCCCAAAAAAAAACAAACACTTGTAAAAAAAAAAATCAGCTTCAAATAAATAAATAAATAGTTGCCTTTTTTTAATCTATGTTTTATGGGGGGAAATTAATTTTAATTTATTATATAGGGGCTTGTAATTATGGCCAGAAGAAAAAAAAAAAACAGAACAGAAAAATAACACCTATATTTCAAAATAATATATTGTCACCATACATTGTGATAGGGACATAATTTAAATGGTTTAATAATCGGGACAACTGGGCAAATAAAATATATTTGTTTTATCCACAGGAGAATGTTTAATTTTAAAAGTATAATGGCTGAAAACTGAGAAATAATAATTTTTTTCTCTTTTTTTTCTTTTTTCCCATTAAAACGCATTTATAATAAAAAAAATTCTCAGCAAAATGTACTACCCACAGAAAGCCTAATTGGTGGTGAAGAAAACTAGGTATAAATCATTTTCTTGTGAGAAGTAGTAATAAAGTTATTAGGGAATAAAATGGAGGAGCACTGACAAGTGAAAATTGCTCTGGTCCGTTAGAGTAAAAACTCTTGGGGGTGAACTGGTTAATATGGTGTTCTCTGTGATATACTTACATATGTTAAGGAATTTACTTTCAAACATTAAGGGCCCATTCACACTTATGTGATTAACCGGCAATTCCTGCTAATTGCTAAAGCGCTAGCACTTTTTAAAGCGCTAGTGCTTTGTTATCCTATGGCTGTGTTCTCACTGCCACGATTGGTCCCGATCACGGGTGTTTTGCGATTAGCGCCAATAGCAAACGTGTTACTTGCAGCATTTTCTGGGCGATTCTGGATCCATCGTGGTACAGTGCTTATAAAGAGCTGACCGTGATCGCTCTGAAATCGCGGAAGTGTCCAGTGATTTTTACCACGCTGAACGGTAAAATCACTTGCGCAAAACGGAAGCGCAAAACACTCCCGTTTTGCCTTTTTAGATGTGAACAGGGCCTTAAGGTTGAATTTATCACATTTTGATGGTGTGGGCCTCTTTACTAGGAAGTGTTGTTGTCTTATGCTTTTATCTGCATGACATGTGATCTGCATCAAGAATTTCAAGGAAAAAGTCACAAGGAGACCCACCAAATGCCAAGTTAATATAGAAGAGGGTTTATACCCCCCAAAAAGATCATAGGTCAGTTTGCTTAAAAAAATAAAAATAAAATAAAATCCTGACTCCACATGGCAATCAGATATAATCTCTAGATAGCAATCAATCAGAAAGCCCACTATATCTTGTATATTTAAGAAAGTTTATTTACTTTGAACTGTTTAGTTTTGTAGTTAGCCCTGAATATGTTGTTGCTTCAAAAAAAATGTTTACTGTGGTCTGCGTAGTTCACTGAGTCCTTTGAGTAGTAACAGCAATCTTGGTCTTCTTTCTGGTTGAGATATTTGGGTACTTAACCACTTGCCGACTGCACACTCATACCGTGCGGCGGCAAAGTGGTAGCTGGAGGACCAGCGACGCAGATCTGCGTCGCCAGGTGCCTCCCTAGTTAATTAGGAAAGGCCGCTCGCGCGAGCGGCCGTTTCCTGTTAGATCACAGAGCAGGTCTCCGTGAATAGCCTGCGAGCCGCTGATTGCGGCTCGCAGACCAAATGTAAGCGTAGGAGACGTATGTCTCCTTTGTTTACATTGTAAGGCAGATCGGCGATCCCCGGCCAATCAGCGGCCGGGGATCGCCTCCATGTGACAGGGGACGTCCTGTCACAGGCTGCACAGGACGGATAGCGTCCTGTGCAGCCCCGATCACCAGGGGGCAAGGTAGGAGAGGGAGAAGCGGAATTTCGCCGCGGAGGGGGGCTTTGAGGTGCCCCCCCCCCCCGCAACAATAAAGCCAGCAGGAGCGATCAGACCCCCCCTGCACATCATCCCCATAGGGGGAAGAAAAGGGGGGCGATCTGATCGCTCAGCATACACCCTGATCTGTGCTGGGGGCTGCAGAGCCCACCCAGCACAGATCACAAAAAACAGCGCTGGTCCTTAAGGGGGGGTAAAGGCTGGGTCCTCAAGTGGTTAAAGGAGGGGGGACTATTATAAATTCCACAGGTTGAAAAATGCCATGGGCTTTATTCAGATGCCATGGGCTGTAATCGGTAAGAGCTGGCAAAATTACTGTATGCATATAGTGTACACCAATTTTACTAGTATTTATGCAAGTAACAATGCACACATTGCACATGTGGCAGAACTTGTGTTACTAGTATAATACATGTTATACCACCTGTGGAGAATCCTTGTCCTTATTCTTCACTTCACTGAAGATACTTTTAACATGTCTTCAGAGACTTTGCTTTGTATTTGGCATCTAGCCTGTGGTAATTGAGGCAGGCCATTTCAGCGAGTGCTTCTTCTATAATGTTATTATGTCTATGGCCGGGCAGCAATGTAAATCGGGTGTCGGTGAAATTACTTCTCCCACCGAGTTTCTGCGACTCCGAGGGAGAATAGAAATTAACGCCGCCCAGTATTTCAGCGGCAGCAGGGGAGCTGTCATTCGAATCATCCTGCGCCACAGTGACCGGGCGGCAAAATGCCATATACACGGTATTAATACCATCAATATATCAATAATAATAATAATTACTAAACTTGTTTTCTTGTTGAACATACAGCTCCCAAATGTATCAATTTGTTAAACTCTGAAGGTGGTCACACACAATACAATAAAATGTTCTAATTTTATGGCAATTCAATACAAACAATCAGTTGTACAGAATTAAAAGCATTTTTTTTTTTTTGCTAGAGAAATCTGATTGAATCTGATCGAATTTCATGTTTTTTTTTAATATATGTCGATCAGGAGAGGTGGAATTTTCTGATCAGTTTTAATGAGAGTTGAATGTAGGGTAGATTGTCAATTTCTTAATGTATAGACCTAAGTTTTCAAAAATTTAGATGAGATTCAATCAATCAAAAAAATTGTTTGTAATTCATGAATTGAAAAGAAATTTTGAAAATTGTATGGTAAGTAGCCACCCTTAGGCTACGTTCGTTAGGTGACGCGCTCAATGTTATGCTGGCCATACATGGTACAAATTTTTTATCCAATCTTACCATTTCTATGTAACATAAGGGAACTGCCTAAATTATCCTTTCAGTATATTCACTTAATTTACCCTTATACTACATAGAAAGGGTAAGATTGGATGAAAAAAATTGTACCATGTATGGCCACCATAAGTCTATGGTAATGCAGGCATGTCTGAATATTTGCATTGCGTCGCATTTCTTCTGCACAGTAAAAATGCAAACTAACGTTAATCAATGGGGTAGTTTACACGTGAATTTGTTTTTGGCATGCAGAAAAAGAAAAACTGAAAGTGTAGCACTGAATGCATTTTCTCTATAAATTACATTTGCTTCTGTGAAGTGGTTTACCACATGCAAACAAACACGGAGCCTTATTCAATTAACTTTTTTTTTCCAGAATTTTCTCCTAGGAGACAATTTTTCATTTTCTCTTCAGGCCTTTTCACAGTGGAGTGTTGCGATGCTGTGTAAGGGCTGCTTTTTAACACAGCTTCCTGTACCTATGCGACATTCACATTGCGGCCAAAGGCATAGCTAGGGTTCTCAGGACCTGGGGATGTTTTTGCATGCCCCCCCCCCCCTTGAAAAAAATGGTCATGGCCACTCATCAGAATGTGGGCGTGGTTATGGGTAGAGTCAAGTGTACAAATGCTGTATATGTATAGCCATATGCACCCTCTCTCCCCCCCCCCCATTCAGATAGCCAAATGTGCCCCCTTCCCCAATTCAGATAGTCTGATGTGCCCCCATTTAAATAGCCCGATGTGCCCCACTTTCCCCTGTTTAGATGTGCCCCACTTTAGATAGCCAGATGTGCTCCCCATGGATGGCCAGATGTGCCCAGCTATTTCTGCGGCTGTAATGCTTCTGCACTCCTCTGCAGAGGAAGGGAGAGAAGCAGGGGCATTTGGGCAGCCAGTGAGCCGCCTCTCATGCACATAGGAATTTAGCGACTGTGCTGAGCACCCTCACAGTGCTGCGCCTGGGGACATATGTCCCCCCTTGCCAACTCCTAGCTACGCTTCTGAGTGCGGCAGGAGCATTGCGGTATAAAGGGTTGTGGTATTACAGGTAAACGCACATGTTAACAAAAACAGTGAAGTATACATTTCATTGACTGTATGCTTCACTGTATGCAATGCAACAAGACCATATCGTATGGTATGACTTCATAGTTCTGTTGCATTATGTTCCTGTTATACAGGGAATACAACGCAACATTCCACTGTGAACGTGGCCTTAAAATAACTTTTTAGCATTTTGCAACTAAAAAGGTACCAAAAAGTAGGTGAAAAAGTACTGTCCAAAAAGTGCGGCGAAAAAATCGCCTTTGGACATTCTTGGGCTACACGTTTGTTGTCTGCTCAGTTATAATTGACAGCAACTGATTTGATGTGAACGAACCCAAAGTGTTTACTGGGCCCTCATGAAGCTGCTCATTGTGCACAGCCCTGGAAGAGTTTTTGGGGTAGCCTGTTTTCCTCTCAAATCTCAGACACCTATGAATACTTTAATTGGCTTCCTGTTAAATTAATATAGTGTGTAGAAGAGACAATAAAATGTGATCCTCGTGGACAGACAGTAGGTAATGAGATCAATAAAGTTCTATTGAAACCAGGGGCAAACCCAGGATTTTCAATGGGGGGATTCCTGAAAGGCCTCCCTCAGCCCCGCACAATACAGTACAATAATATGGTAGGGCATCATGCTTGGTACACATAATGCAACGAGATCAATCAGTAGCAGTTTGGATACAGCTAATAATGAGGACAGCCGACATTGCTAATGAAGGGGAAAGTGAAGCATTCACACAGCAGGGCACAGGGATGTGCTCATACATGACACTGTTAAAGTTCCCCAGGGCTGCTCCATGCTCTGTACACACGCTGCTGCTCCATGCTCTGTACACACGCTGCTGCTCCATGCTCTGTACACACGCTGCTGCTCCATGCTCTGTACACATGCTGCTGCTCCATGCTCTGTACACACACTGCTGCTCCATGCTCTGTACACGCATTGCTGCTCCATGCTCTGTACACACACTGCTGCTCCATGCTCTGTACATATGCTGCTGCTCCATGCTCTGTACACACACTGCTGCTCCATGCTCTGTACACGCATTGCTGCTCCATGCTCTGTACACACACCGCTGCTCCATGCTCTGTACACACGCTGCTGCTCCATGCTCTGTACACACACTGCTGCTACATCCAAAGTCAACTGTAGCAGGAAAAGAAAGGGGGCAGTGCTGTGAGCTGCAGGATGCCTGTAGATATTCTGGTATCTCAACTTGTGCCTGTCCCCAGACACTGCCCAGACCTGGTCTGAGGGGGGGGGGGGGATTCTGGGCAGCTGTAATCCCCCCCTGCGTTTGCCTATGGAAACACTTCCTATAGCTATATATTGCTGTATATTGAATGCAACCCTGACCTTCAAGTGATGTTTAGAATAGGCTGATTAGCTATTAGCATTCTGGGAGACAAGGTATATTCTGTACTGGCTTTGGAACGTTCAGTAAACAAACATTCCAAAGAGAGCTCACCTAAAGGTGGCCATACATTTATAGATTTGCAGCAGATTTGACCATCAGATAGATTTCTGTCAGATGCCTGTCAAGTCGAATCTGACAGGAATCTATCTGATGTGTGCCACACACTATGAACCGATTTCCAATAGATTTCAGAATTAAATCTATTGGAAATCTATCTAATTGCATCATTGGACCATTAGATCCAATTCAACTCTATGGGCCATTGATCTGCTGCCAGCAGCAGATCGACCTAGATCTTCCATCCTGTCAGTTAGATCAAATCCATCGAAATCGATCGAAATCGGCCACAAATCGATCGATTCATAGACACTTATAGATTTGCAGCAGATTTGACCATCAGATAGATTTCTGTCAGATGCCTGTCAAGTCGAATCTGACAGGAATCTATCTGATGTGTGCCACACACTAGGAACAGATTTCCAATAGACTTCAGAATTAAATCTATTGGAAATCTATCTAAATGCATTATTGGACCATTAGTTCCAATTCAACTCTATGGGCCATCGATCGGCCACAAATCGATCGATTGATAGATTTGAAAGAATCAATTTGTGATCAATCGATTGATTCTATAGAATTGATCAATCGAATGATGGCTGAAATCGAGCAGTGTATGGGCCCCTTAAAGATGTGCCACCTGCGATAAATTTCAGAATGTAAATCAGGGAGCGGAAAGATTTTACAATGGGCAAACTCTGACCAAGTAATTTATAAATTATTATAAAAAATTTAAAATTGTACTCTGTAACGATTGTGGAACTTTCCCCGTGATCAGCGCACAACGTGTGTGCTGACACGGCGGAAATCCTCCACAAGCGTATAATTTGCAGGAAAAAAGGTGCTACGCACCCGTAGAGGGAAAATTCCTGTCGGCAGATGGCGCTGGGGAGTGCAGAGGAACCAATCCTCTGTACCTCCACAAATGCCAGACAGGAATTGTACAAAACGCAGAACGCAATCGCAAGAGAGGCGATTGCGAATGAGAATGAGCAAAGGGACAGGTTGTATGTGTGTGTGCCAATCCAGTCGCCACCCCGCAACCGCACACACACAACAGCAGATATGAAATAGGAACGCGATCGCGAGAGGTGCGATCGCCAGACGAGACACAAGGCGGATCAGAACAGAATACGAGGTTAGCAAAGGCACAGCAAATAATACAATGAGGAGATACGGAAAATAACAAATGCTAGCTAACCGCGAACACCGCACTCATTCGCAACAGTGCACGCGGTTATGCGCGGTCTCCACGTGATAAGCACAGTAGAGACAAGCACGCCTAACTAACCATTAACAGACAAACATGAAACAGAGGACGCGATTGCTTGCTTAACGGTTACCTCACCGAGCCTCCAGCAAGCGTAGCAGACAGACACACGAAAACAGGGACAAGCGAGAGATAGGATCCACAGCACTAGCGAAAAGTGGCTAGCGCGATCCAAGTACAGAGTAGCAGAACAGAAGGATCCCCAGCGCTAGCGAAAAGTGGCTAGCGCGATCCCAGAAGACAGAACAGTAGGATTTCCAGCGCTAGCGAAAAGTAGCTAGTGCGATCCCAGGAGACAGAACAGAAGGATCCCCAGCGCTAGCGAAAAGTAGCTAGCGCGATCCCAGGAGACAGAACAGAAGAGATAGCTGGTAGCAACCGCTGCACCAGCTATACTCCAAGAACAGAGATCAGAACCATTTCCTGTCGACCACCATAGGGACAGGACAATGGCAACAGGCAAGACAAGACAGAACAGGCAATACAGATAATACAATCCTAACTGCACTAGGTAAATCTGCCTAGCGCAGATTCAGGAATTACTCTAAGCTGATGTTCAAACAGAGAGCAAGGCTGACACCCCACCAGGAGTGTTAGGGCTCGTTTCCACTATCGCGAATCTGCATGCGTCCAACGCATGCAGATTCGCACATGTAATGCAAGTGGATGGGCCTGTTTCCACTGTAGCGTTGTTGAGGTGCGTTTTTTTCAGCGGTCAAAAAACGCACAAAAGAGCCAACGAATTCGCCTGCGAGTGGAATGCATGCGAATCGCCGCTAATGTATTTAATAGTAAAAACGCATGCGTTTGTTACATGCGTTTTTACCCGCGATTTCGCGTGCGATTTCGCACCTTTTTCAATTTTATTTTGCCCTGGCAGTGTCATGGTTAATTTCGCATGGCACCCTGCCATGCGAAATCGCACGCGAAATCGTGGGTAAAAACGCACGCGGAAACGCATCCGCATGCGTTTTTACAAGTGTCGGAATGCCGGCGAAATCGCGTCGCAACAGTGGAAACAAGCCCTTACATAGGACGAAATCCTTATGAACAGCGAAGCATTGTGGGAAAGACATAGTACTTATAGTACACGCCTCCAATGAATGTGGCCAGGCAATTTGCATGACAACGTATGCAAATTCCTCTGCAAGCACAAGCTGCAAAACTGACAGAAGCTCTTCTTTCCAGAGTCCTGCAACATGCAAACCTACACAATGGTCAAAAGGCTGGCTGCCTGCACAGGCAGCTGAGCAAATCATCACATATTCATTACATTTTTTCACTACAGTTGCTCCTCAAATTTTTATTGCAGATTAAGCTGGCATTCAAACTACAGCCCAATCCTCACTGACCAAACTGTGCAATGTGTTTTCATGATATGCAGGGACCACCGTGTTAGACAAATGGCCTTTAACACACATCACCCTTATCTTATCAGACCCCTGATCACTGGAATTCCCAGAAAAATAGCATTTGGAAGTAAGGCTGATATGATCATAACTAATGGCTGTTCTGAAAGAGAATTTTTTTTTCTAATGTAATGACATTTGACTGAAGCCCCATTCATTACATATGTATCTCACAAACACTTCTGCAATTCTGCTTGCAGAGAGCAGTGGGTGCATTCTCTATGACTCAGCAGCGTGAAAAATATAGAAGAGATTAAAGGATAAAAACAGATTTGAAAAATCAGAGCTTCACTTTTATACTCTGAGGACTAAAATGCTGATCATAACTAGGTAGTCAGTGCTGAAACTGAAATGTAATTCTAAGCACCGTTTAAGCATCTTTAATAGTTGCTTTGTTTTTCAAGCAATACATACTGTAATTATTATGATTGATTTATGGAACACCAACATATTCTGTGGCGCTGTACAAAGTAAGAAACAAACACAGGGTACAAAATAGTGCAGACAATGGTATACGCCGACATACAAACTACAGAATTAGTACAAAATAGAGAAATACAGAATTGGAAAATACAGTGACAAAAGGGTGAGAGAGCCCTGCCCTTGCAAGCTTACATCTATCTATCTATCTATCTATCTATATCTATATATATATATATATATATATATATATATATATATATATATAATATATGTGTGTGTGTAAACGCTTTGACCGATTTCAATAAAACTTGATATACAGATCCCTTAATATCTGGAAAGGTATGTTCTGGGGGTCTCATGTCCCCCCTTCACACCTGGGTGGATCCACAAAAAGCCAATCGGATTTTACCCATTCACATCAATGAGAAATATGTAATAGGCTGCCATTCTCACAATAATAAAACCAGAGTCATAAAACATCTGAGCATAAAACAGCCAATCAAATTTCAGCAATTCATTTTCAATGGGAAAATGTAAACTGCAACAATTTTTACAAAGTTAATGGTAGGGTTCTCAAACTTGGCACACTTGGTCACTGGGTGACTGGGATTAATATTCAGAAAAGTGGGTGGATCATAAAACAGCCAATCAAAATTCACCTATTAGCTTTCAAGGGGAATATTTACACTGCTGCCTTACACTGTTAGTGGCAGCGGCCTCAAACCTGCTACAGTTGGTCATTGGATGACTGCGATTCAGATTCCCTAAAGGGAGCAGAGCCACAAACAGCCAATCAGATTTCTTTGCTGGATAAATTGCTTTCATTCACACATTTTTGATGCCAGGAACCCAAAAAGCTCACAAACTTGGTAATTGAGCGACTGTGAGTCAAGGTTACAGAAAGCGGAGAGAGCTAAAAACAAATTTCACTGGGAAAATATAAACCGCATTCAGTCTTAAACTGCTAGTGGCAGGGTATTCAAACTTGACACAGTTGGTCACTGGGTGACTGGGATAAATATATAGAAAAGTGAGAGGAGCCTTCAAAAGCCAATCAAAATTTACCTATTGATTTTCAAGGGGAATATGTAATTTTCTGCTATTCTTACATTGTTAATGGCAGAGGCCTCAAACCTGGTACGGTCAGATGTTGGGTGACTGGGGTCCAAATTCAGAAAAGGGGGCGGAGCCACAAACAGCCAATCTGAGTTGTTTAATTTAAAAAGCAAAATTTAAATTGATGCCAAGGACCCCATAGCTCACAAACTGTGTGAAGGTTAGGCAAAATGGGTGAAGCCAACAACAAACAAATACATACCCCCCCCCCCCCCAGAGGAGGTTTTTCGTTTTTGTCAGATAAAACATTACTTCTCTTCCATCTTTTCTTCACCCCCAGAGTTTGAACCCTCACTGTTTGAGTCACTCTATTTTGGATCTTCACGACAAAAAGGATTAATCTCATCTTTATATGCCCAGCTGATAGGTTGTGACAGTGAGAATAAACTGACATATATGAGAGCTTGGGAGCGCGACTTAGGTACCCAATTTGAGCCAACAGATTGGTCTTATATCCGGACCGCTGTCTCTGGTGTAGTCAAATCTAATATGGTCAAAGACACGGCACTCAAGATCTTATTTCGCTGGTATTACACCCCGGCAAAAATTCATAAAATATATCCCTCGGTCCCATCGACTTGTTTTAGAGGATGTGGATTGGAAGGAACGATACTGCATGTCTTTTGGGACTGCCCCAGAGCACAGCGGTTCTGGAACTCATGGAAAACCATGATCTGAGAAGTGTTTGGCTTTCCGGTTTCGTTATCCGCCTCCCAGGCCCTGTTGTATACTTTTAATGATGATGTGCCAGGCAGATTTAGACCTTTATATAGATACATGCTACTAGCCGCTCAGTGGTCAATAGCCTTCAAATGGAAAACCACAGAACTAGAGTTATCACTGGTTACCCAACGTCTGGACCTAATGATGATAATGGATCGGGTTTATTTTTATAGCATTGAAAATATGGCAAGATTTGATCTCATTTGGGAACCCTGGAAAACATATAGGAGTGCTTAATTTCCCTCGGACATATGTGTTCATTCATTATAGTATGATGTTCAGGTTTGGATTTATTCAGGACTCTTGTAACCAAATACCTTATGCAGGAATGTATCTTGATAGTTCATTCTTTCTTTTTATCCTGTTTCTTATTTTTATGTATGTGGTTTTTTCTCTTTTTTTTTTTTTTTTTTTTTTTAATTTTATGTATGTGTTAGAGGGAGCAATATAATCTTACACCAAAACAGGTAGGATGGACTGACCCCTGGGATCTCAGAAGGAGGTTCCGAGTACCCCATTTCCCAGGCCGGACGGCCCAACTATCTACACTATGTCCTCTAGATGCTCCCCCATATTTTCTTGATGTTTAGTTGGTATGCTTATACCTTATGTTTTATCTGTTCTGCTTTCAAAAGCTTTGTATATTTGTTGATATGCTCAATAAAGCTTTTTAATACAAAAAAACAAATACATACCCATCAACACCGGGTCATCCGCTAATTCTAAATAAAAAGTAATAGCAAAAAAAGTTACATAGTTGCATAGTGATTTGGGTTGATAAAAGACCTACGTCCATCGTGTTGAACCAGAATATTAAGCTGAACACAAGGCATCCTTTCTAAAATCTACCTCACCAGTTTAGACTTTGGCATTGAATAGTAAATAAATAAAAAATAGAGAATTTTTTTTTAGGCTGATGAATTCTGCTTTTCTTTCCAGTGCTTTGACAGAGGTTAGTGGAGGTAATTGGATCCAGGAGGAGGTAGTTTCAGTGTCACATACACGCTTTAGCTATGGTGCTCCATTTTCTAGAATGGGGCACTGAAACTAACAACACTCAGATTGGCTACAGTGTGTGAAAACTACCATGGCACCAAAGCTGCAGGTGCAGAGATTGAACACCATTCATGTACTCTCAGCCCTGCTGGTTTTATGTAACGATCGGTGTAACACAGAGAAGGTCTGATTACCGGTGATCTGCAGTATCACCGAGAATGCAGATATATACCTGATTATTGATGATCTGCAGTATCACCGATAATCAGATATATCTCTAACCTCTGGACACCTAAGAGAAGAGAGTGTTTGTTTATATGCAACAGTAATACTTTGAGAACCGCACCTGAAGATCAGGTGCTAGAGCAATATGGAGTACTGCTCCGTAGCAAGTTCCTTCCGTTAGTCTGAACTCTCCGCAGGGAGGAGTCAGGCTGAGAGTGGGAAGGACAGAACGTGAGTGACACCCATGAGGGAGTGTCACTGACAGATCTGTGAACTATCTCTTAACAGGGGAGATAGTTCTCGAGGTCGGGCAGGCCAGGTCATTAACACACGGACAGATAAGTACAGAGACAGGAGACAGATGCAGAATCCAAAGGCTAGCAGAGTTTGACAACAGAGTATCAGAATGGTACAAAATCAGAGATCAGAAGAATGGTCAGGAAAGCAGAGGGTCATAACAAATAATCAACAATTCCTAGACTAAGGTGTGAGTTCCTTGGTCATCAACACCTTGGAAACTGGTCTAATATAACACAGATACTGACAAGGTCTGAGTGCTACCACGTAGTGATCGCAACGCCAGACACCAGAGGAATGACCAGCACCCAGTAGATATACACCAGCACTCCCTTGCGCCTCCTCTAAGTGCTGGACCAATGAAAACTGAATTAATTGTCAGCTGACTGCCCTGGTCAGCTGACACCCTTCTGGCTGTCATAAATGCTCTGCCTCTCCACGCGCGTGCGTCCTTCTGAACCTGTGTGGACTATCAGTCCCAGCCACACCAGACATGTGTTGAAATGCTTCCGCTGTTTTGGATGCGGAATCCGCCGCACCGCTGTCCGAGCGTGCGGCGTTTTCTCCGCGTTCAGCAGTACTAACAGAAGTAAGCCTATGCGTGCAAACCGCCGCGTCGGACGCAGAATCCGCCGTCCTGTTCTCTGGGCATGCGGCGGTTTCTCCGCGCTCCGTCAGGCTAGTGAAAGCAGGTCTCTGCGCGCAAACTGCCGCGGAATCAGCCGCCTTACTCTGAGCACTTGCGGCGGCTTTTCCGCGTTTTCTCACATTTTAGCACTGGGTGGTTCTCGGCACGAGGTTGGGGTGATCTCAGCAGCACCAGGCATGCCCTTTGTTGACACCACTGTAAAAGCTGAACAGCAGTCAAGGAAAAACATCAAGCCAGCGATCAGCATCCATTTGGATTTTGAACTAGCTCTGAGAGCCAGATTTAGGCCTCTTTTCCATGGACTGTTGAAGTGTGTGCTCAGCAAGCACTGATTAGACAGCAGTGAGCAGTTACCAGACAGCAGCAAACAGTTGTGAGAGTTAGAAAGCATTTCATTGCCTATCAACAGTCCGTGGAAAGAAGGCCTTAAAGCCACAGTGTACACAAAAGCCTGTATTAAGTTAAGAGTTGATTCACATAATATATCTCATGCACCATCCCACATTATTTATTTTTCACCTCAACTATAAGGAAAGATAATTAATGAGCTGACAGATAACATAAAATGGATAAGAAGAGATGAATCATGAGTTAGGTCTCTTTTCCACAGGCAGTTGATAGGCAGTGAAATGCCTCTCACAACTGCTTGCTGCTGCCTAATAACTGCTCACTGCTGCCTGGTAACTGCTTACTGCTGCCTGGAAACTGCTTGCTGAGTGCACAGTTCAACTGCCCGTGGAAAAGAGGCCTTAGACCAGGACCACACTTGTAGAAATCACACCTGTTTCCTCACATCCAAAATCACATCACAATTTAGGCCTCTTTTCCACGAACTGTTTAAAGGCAGTGAAATGCCTCTCAAACTCTCACAACTGCTTGCTGCTGCCTGGTAACTGCTCGCTGCTGCCTGGCAACTGCTTGCTGAGCACACAGCTTAACAGTTCGTGGAAAAGAGGCCTCCTGTATCATAATATAAGGAGGGTTAAAACCTGAGATTAAACAGGCAAAGTGGTATTTACATAAGGAGTAAGAACATTAAATTACATTGCATTGATAGTGCTTGTAATATTTGCATAAACTGTGTAAAATGCACTCAACACATGCAGTTTACGCTCGTAAAAAGAGCAGTGTATGCATTGGGCGAATACTGTGCTTACACTATTTTCAAAATTTATTGTACAGAGTTTAAAGTAAAATTTAACATTCTTTTGCGAATATACTCCATGGAGTGATAAAATGTCCATTGCAACATATCCAGAAAGATGATTCATTAGATAAACCGATAAAAGGGCATATTCCACAAACACCAGTAAAATTACACTGCAGAGGCAGAGCATGACAAATTTATTGCAAGTAATGGTATTTCTATAGTGCGTGTAGTGTAAATAGCGCAAATCATCCTACTTAGGTAACGTACTTGTTGATAATGCAAGATGCTTTATGCATGTTACCGGAGTAACACATGCATTTCCTTGGTAACACGGGTTGCACTATCTACGTAAGTAGCGATAAAATTCCTGTACACTCCCTGCACATGGTAATGTTACCAGCATTTACTGCGTATGCAATAGGAAAGGTTATTCATAAGATACGTTTTGTAAATCAAATCAGAATAACTACATTGAATGCATGACAACATTTAATGAATATATACCAGTGCTACCACTCATCTCCCACTAAAGAATAGGCAGACACGTCTGACACTTAGCGGCGTATGAATACATCAAGGGGAGGTGGCATTGTTCTGCTGATCCACAGGTGCCGCTCTACTCAGGTGATGCGCATATACATGTAAGACTGTCATGTGTTGCTGGATGTGGTGGAAACTCAATTGAGCAGTATTTCTTGAATTTTTGCATGACATTCCAGAAGGTGTTAAGTGGCCGTGAAACATGTGTCAGGTATTGTTTATACGTTAGGATTCATGCATGGAGCTATAATCATTTTGGGCTCTCGCATATTCATGTATTTTTACATGTGGAACTGGTGTTTAAGATTCTGAGCTGGGTGTTTTGGATACGTTTCAGTTATTCTGTTTCCACTGCTTTGAAATGGACAGACAATACAAGTGATTTAATCTAATCCAATCTGTGTCCCCACTCTAGTCTAGACACAAATGTTTTCCTAATCCTGACCTGGCACTGAATTGCAGAGCTCGTTTTGTGTGCGTATAAGCTCCTTCATCATGACAAATACAGTAGAGCAGGGGTCTCAAACTCAATTTACCTGGGGGCCGCAGGAGACAAAGTCAGGATAAGGCTGGGCCACATAAGGTATTTCACAAAAAAAGCCAATCAGCAGCTCCCCCCCAGCCCCCCCCCCCCCCCATTCCTTGCATTGATTTTTATTTCAAAATCAAATTCACACTGAACTGAACAATTTTGCCTGTTTTACCTTATAGTCCACTTCAGTGCTCCCATTACAAGTAATCCGCCATGTCCCCGCTGCAAAGGGAGGGCTGCAGAGCCCCCAAATCGCCCAGAGGGGCAATCCGCCGGCATTTCCTGGAAGGGGCAGAGATTTCAGCTTCAGCTCTGCCCCTCCTGACGTCAATCGCGGCGCATCGCCGCCTCTCCCCGCCCCTCTCTGTGAAGGAAGAGTGAGAGGGGCGGGCAGAGGCGGCGATGTGCCGTGATTGACGTCAGGAGGGGCAGAGCTGAAGCTGAAAGCTCTGCCCCTTCCAGGAAATGCCGGCGGATTGCCTCCCGGGCGATTTGGGGTCTCTGCAGCCCTTGTTTAGTGGCTGGGATGCGGCGGATTACTCAGGAGCACTGAAGCGAACTATAAGGAAGCTTTTGCCGGCGCGGGCCACAAAATATTGCATTGAGGGCCGCAAATGGCCCGCGGGCCGTGAGTTTGAGACCCCTGCAGTCTTGATTATCCGGCACCGACGGGAATCGACTGATGCCAGACAAGTGTACTTTTTGGTTGTCTGAGACTCAATGCTAGAAATAGGCCTAGCTAATAAAGTACTATACCACACTCTATATAAGCCTTTCTCAACCTCTCTACCCTGGAGGAACCCTGCAAATAACTTTTGGATCTCAAGGAACCCCTGCATTTATTTTGCTGGAGGCACGGTCTTCAAAAGTATGTGTGGATGTTGATTTCACTACCCCTCTATTACACTGTCACTCATTATACTGTCTCCTGAGACCCCAATTTAGTGCTTCTTGTTACAGTATTATAGTGTGCTATTATAGTGTGCTTTATTATACTTCCCCCACAATTGGGGAAAATGCCAAGGAACCCCTGCAGAGTACTCAAGGAACCCTAGTAGGAGAAAGCCTGCTCTATATACTGTACATAGCATGAACTTTCTATTAAATGTTAAAATACAGTCATTGAAAGTATATTAACTTTGGGGGAGCCATGGAACCCAGTCTTTCATCACAGCAGAGCCTACAAAAAGCCTAAGAAGTTTGCCTTCACAACTGTGATTACTGCCAGAGATTTGTGCTGGTTGGTTGAGACTACTGGTTAGTTGAGTTCTAACCGGAACTCTACTGTATATCACTTTTTATTTCCAGTATTTTGTTTTATCATAGTACAAATACATAGTTCATATCTTTTACGAATGACAACAACTCTGGGAATATTACATGATGTGTTACTTCACAAAGTGATTTTCTAGTCTATGACTTGGATAGTAGAAATGAAAAAAAATGAGTAAAAAAACAAGATCTAATAATGGACATGAAAAAATTAAAGATCTTAACCACGAGGCCACAGCCGATGCCCCAGCCCTTTCGGGCAGCCTGCCCCCTTACCACCTCAGCCTACCAATCAACCATTTGTGTCAGGATAAACATACTTTATTGATATACTTTATTGAGGGATTAAAACCTTCTTTTATTTATTCTGGCTGTCTTTATAAGTGCTGGAAATAAAATGTGAGTTTTGACCTCCTCAAATTGGATTGCATGCTTTATCTATGCCCTAGTCAATGTTTGGCAGCCAAAAAATAAAATGTAATTTGATTGCTTGTACGCTTTTAACCATTTCAATTTATTCCCTCAACTCCTAAAATTTTAAGACAAGAAAATACCTACTTCTTTCATTTCCACATTATATATTGCTTCATATATAAAAACTACTGTGAAACATTTTTACAGGTCTTTTGTGGAACTTAGCACTTCCTCCTGATAACTGTATATCTATTCATACATTTTTAAAAACATTAGCTTTTTTCTTCAGCCTTGCCATGAATGTTTCTGTATTTCTGTATATACACATAAGCACTTTATTTAATTATTTATTACAGAACTGTATACGGTTTTCTCACTCTGAGAAATTACTTGTTAACTGCTCCTCTGAGGGACAGTTAGTGACAAGACTATATGCTAAAGCGCTGCGGAAGATGTCGGTGCTATAATAATACTAATTATATAGAAATATTGTATATGTATTAGAGGCTAGGATTTATATTGTACTTGGTATGGACCAGGTGCATTACAGGAAATGTTTGAGTTCATGTTTTTAATTGTATATTGCTTTTGTAATTGCATATTGATTTTTGCTAATAAAGAGTTATCACAAGTTGCAGGACTTGATCTTGTTGAGCGCTGATTCTCAATCTTTCCTTTGCAACTCCCATAATATACTAAAGGTTGTTTGTGAAAATAATGAAAAAACTCTATCCAGGCAACTAATATAGACTATGTATGCTTGAGAGAGAAAGCTATAAAAAAAGCTATAAAGAAAGAAAGCTATAAAGAAAGAAAGAAAGAGAAAGAAAGAACAAAATAAAGAAAAAGGAAGACTTTAGTGAATGGAGGGAAGCTGTAGACTCTTGTCAGGAACCACAGCAATTGAAGTACTGAGAAATAAATTATTATTTTATATTCTGATTAGCGATCTGGAGAGCCATAATCAAAACAGCAACTGTTCCCAGCAGTCAACTGCTGCTACGACATAGATTAGCCTCAACAAGTCACTTGATCTTGAAAATGTTAATTAATTGACAAGAGTGAGGCAGCAATGCTGATTCTGAAGAAGAACGTGTCTCATACCAAAGGAGATCATATAAAGGTGAAACAGTATTCTAACATAAGTTACACCTTTTCACAGTTGAGATGCTGTTGTAGCAAATATATTTTTTGTTTTGTATTTTCCTTGTTGTTTTACCTTAATTTGTCATTTTAATGTAATACATTTCATGCACAGCAACCTTTCAGCATGCAGCAGTTGTGGAGTGAATAACAAAAGCCATGTAATCCATGGGAATATGGTTAACATGTGCCTGAGAATAACTTGACTTTCACAAATTCAATTAGAAATTTTGGCATTTGCAGATTCCGCTTTTCATTACTGGAAAGTCAATATATGGTCGTTCCATAGTACCCAACACTCTCAACAGGGTTTCAGGTAGATATGTGGAATGCCTCACAATTTAATATTAGCTGTAGAGTGTATATATTTCACATGTGTTCCAGAAAAAAATGCAGTTCAGTTAGCAAACTTCCGTTTTTAGACTTCAGTTTACAAACAGCTACATTAGATTTTGTGATTTAACTTGTGAGTACACTTGTGATTTAACTTGTGAGTACAAGTTTAGATATACATAAGAGGTAGAGGGGGCAGAGATGGCCATTTCAGGCACCTGTTTAGTATCAGAGGCCTGTAGACATGCGCATAATATTAAACTAAGCCCTAAATGATCCCACAGACAAATAGAGAGTAGGGGAATTTAGGATTACCTTTAGCAATCATCATAGCCCCGTTTTCTTTAAAGATACTCTGTAACAAAATGTTGTGCCTTATTTCTTCTGTCCTATAAGTTCCTATTACTGTTCTAATGTGGTCTGTCTTACTGCAGCCTTTCCTACTTGCACTGTCTCTGTAATAAATCTTATCTCCTTTCCTCTGTCGGCTCTGTTGGGCTAAGGATGGAATGTGTAGAATGTGCAGCACTGCTTGTCATTGGCAGAAGCTTTACACACCCCCTCCAAGCTCTGCATGAGTCACACCAGATAGCTGTTCATAGCCTATGATACTCTGGTTAGAAGCCATGTCATTTGTAAACACTGCCTAAAACTGTTCATTACAAGCCAGGATTGCAGCAGGGAGTGGCAGAAACAGCACAGAGGGGCACAGGAGAAAATAAGGAATAGAATGGTATGCTTTTTATTGTAAGAATTTTAGAGTACAGATTCTCTTTAAACCAGGAAACAACACAGAGATACAGAGAAACTTATATATCCTAGTGATCCAAAAGCCAAGCACAAG
This sequence comes from Hyperolius riggenbachi, assembly GCF_040937935.1. Classification (NCBI taxonomy): domain Eukaryota; kingdom Metazoa; phylum Chordata; class Amphibia; order Anura; family Hyperoliidae; genus Hyperolius; species Hyperolius riggenbachi. Next base: position 366,850,825 of record NC_090649.1, on the reverse strand, counting down.
CAAAGCAACTCGGTGTATGCAAGCCACTGTACTATGAAATGCAAAGATTTGTACACAGGGGAGACCAAACAACCCCTGAGTACAGGGAAATTTTTAATGACTCATTCTGCAGGTCTGGATTTTTCAGTCTATCTACACTCCAGAAATTAGGGACACACATTTGGGGAGGGTGAGCTGTACACTTTGGACATACAGGAAAATAGTTTGCAATATGGTAAAAAGAGGCAATTCAAGGCAAAATGGAAAAATGTCCCGAAACAGGGGTGGGGACTTCAACACTATTTATTATTAACAAACAGGAGGCTAGTGAGATTTTGCAAGATTAGTTAATTTGTTATTTGTTTTCTTTTTATGTATTTCCTTGTGTAATTTTTATTTGTTTATTTTCTGCTTTTCAAAGAGGTGTTATATTATTATTGTTATATATTGTTATGTTTTACTTCCTTATCTTATTATTTCCTTGAGGCCTGTTTTACACTTATTTGTAGTGCGTGCCCTTGCTGCATTGCAGAGCAAAAAAGTCAATCATATGACCATGTGGCAGAGTGCGCCGACAGGGTCATATGCATAGGCACAACCCGCGCACAGTGACGTACTCCCTGCTTGACAGGAAGTATGTCACTGGGATTCCCATTGGTCTGTGCATGAGCGCCGCTTTGCACTGCGCTTCGTCATTTACACTACCTGTGTCCTCCATAGACTTGCATTACAGCATGCTCTGTGCGTCAAGCATGGTGCATGCGGTAATGTACTACAGCCCTTGCTTTGGAATGGCAGCTTCCGGCACACAGCATTGCACTGCATTAAGTTTGCAAGGCTCTATTGACTTGCATTGCTTTTGTGACCTCTTGCAGTAAAAAAGGGTAATGCAGTGCAGGTTTCCAGTGCAAGTTTAAAAGGGGCCTTAAACAGTCATGACAACTTTCTCTTTATCCCGGGAGTTGATTTTACAACTTATCAATAAAAAAACTTTTCAGCCTCTGGCATACATTTTGAAGATAACATGAGAAAACATTCCTCGAAAGAAAACACAGGAGAATACTGTTTTTAATCAGGGCCCATATGTTTTACAACAGAACTCTACATCAGGGCAGGATTTTCCATAAGGCACTGTAGGCATGTGCCTACAGGCGCCTGATGATGGAAAGGCGGCTCACTCCCCTCTTTACCTTAGCAGAGTCTCGAGCAGTATGTAAATGAGTGGTTACTCACCCGGCTGTTGGCATTCCACTGACGAGATTCGAGATCGGGGGCACCACTAGCTACTTAATACTGAGGGCACTTCTGGCTACCTAATACTAAGGGGCACCTGTAGATACTTATGATGGGCAAGGGAAGTAAGGGAGACATGACCGTTGGACCAGCCACCAGCACACTTGAGGTGCGGTTCTGTGGGGGTTTTTAGGTTAGTGAAGTCTAGGGTGCCAGGACATCTGTGCCTATAGGCTCCTGTGATGAAAATCAGGGCCTGCTCTACACTAACCTCTTCTCATCTTGCAGGTAGCTTTAATGTAGTTAAAAGGTTATTTCCACATCTGCCTCCTTCTGGCTCTTGTTTTGCATAAGTGCCGTTTTTTGGAAAATTGGTTCAATGGTCTAAGACAGCCTTTCTCAACCTTCTTACCCGGGAGGAACCCTGCAAATAACTTTTTGATCTCAAGGAACCCCTGCAAACAATTTTTTGGTCTTGAGGAACCCCTACATTTATTTTGCAGAAAGCATGGTCTTTAAAAGTATATGTGGCTGTTTATTTCACTACTTCCTATTATATTGCCCCTCATTATACTGTCTCCTAACCCACCAATTTAATGCTTCTTGTTACAGTACCACCTATTATAGTGTGCTCTATAACACTTCACCCACGATGGAGAAAAATGCCAAGGATCCCTGCAGAGTACCAAAGGAACCCTGGGGTTCCAGGGAACCCTGGTTGAGAAAGCCTGGTCTAAGAGGATAACCCCCATTGTGCTGCTAAACATGGTTTAAATAACTCTACACCAACGCTAATACAAGCTGATAAAAACAGAAAAACCATGAAAGTTGCAGTAGCTATCACATCCTCCTAAATAGTTAATGCATACATAGAAAATTTGTTGAGAAAGCTTTAAATTAATCAAAAGTGCTTTATTCTAACTAGCAGCAATCATATGTAGGCTGAAAAGCCTTGTGAAAAAAAGGCAATTAACAATATGATACAATGCAATAACCACATAGATATGCTTACATACATGTAGCAAACCGACCAACACACTAAAAAGGCAAAGACTCATCCCATTTAAAGCACATGTATCCAGGATGGTATAGAAAGCTTTTTAAATTGGCATATAGTCCCAATGGAAAAATGTCAATAAGGCAGTGGTGCTGGCCAGTGGCGTAGCTAAGGAGTAGTGGGCCACGATGCAAGTTTTACAATGGGGCCCCCAAGCACTCTATACATAACAATTAATATGGCGCACCAAAACTTGCTAATGGCAACTACAGTGTCAGAGGTGCACGAAGGGGATGGGGAATAGTTTGTTAATAATTACCACTATTCAAAGCATCCATAGAAGTGATTATTATGAGCACAGGACCAATAGAGAGCTAATACTGTAGTTGAGGGAGGGCCCCGATGCGGTGGCTACCCCTATTGCTACGCCCCTGGTGCTGGCGTCAAGGCAAGGCACATAGTAACAAGTAAATGGCTGGCAGTGCTGCTTGCGAATTTTCACATTGAAGTTGCTATTTTCATTCTTTTAAAATATTCGCGAAAATGCATAGTATTTTTGCAATGTGGTGAAAGAAAACAAATTTTTTACAAAAATGCAAAAAAAATCACAAACTTATGTTTAAATGATTTTTAAAGAGAACCCGAGGTGTGTTTAAGGAATGTTATCTGCATACAGAGGCTGGATCTGCCTATACAGCCCAGCCTCTGTTGCTATCCCAAACCCCCCTAAGGTCCCCCTGCACTCTGCAATCCTTCATAAATCACAGCCGTGCTGTGAGGCTGTGTTTACATCTGTAGTGTCAGTCTCAGCTGCTCCCCCGCCTCCTGCATAGCTCCGGTCCCTGCCCCCGTCCCTTCCCTCCAATCAGCAGGGAGGGAAGGGATGCAGGCGGGGACTGGAGTTCTGCAGGAGGTGGGGAAAGCAGCAGACTGACACTATAGAGATAAACACAGCCAGCTCTGACAAGCTGTTTGTCAGCAGCGTGGCTGTGATTTATGAGGGATTGCAGAGTGCAGGGGGACCTTAGGGGGGTTTGGGATAGCAACAGAGGCTGGGGTGTATAGGCAGATCCAGCCTCTGTATGCAGATAATATTCTTCAAACCCACCTCGGGTTCTCTTTAATGACATTTTTACTCAAAAGTTTAATTTTCCATAATTTTTACGAAAATGAATCACTGGTGGTTGGTTACTAACCACCTTAGTAACAAAAACACAGTCTCACTTGACCACAAAAGCATCCTCCTGCATCTGGCTGACACAGCATAATAAGGTACCACTGTCACTGATGTCTAGGCACTCCCAGCGTGTACCTCTAGCTTCTGCCTTCTTCCACTTCACCGACCAAATAAAAGTTTGGCCATTGCCCTTATAGTGGCTTTGGGAAGAAGCATGCTTTCCCCTGTTCAGCCAGCGTGGTGGTTGCACATTGTATGTGCGTAATGGGGCATAAGGGGCCATTTGAGAGGTAAGACGTGCTCTGGCATAATGTACAGGGGGTGACGAGGAGGGAAAGTGCACTCTTAGATGCCTTGCAGGCTGCCGGGATGTCTTAGGATCCATTCACACTGTATCAGTTGCATTGCAGACTAATTCTGGATGCCAACTCCCTACCCGTACAATTCTATGGGCCTGTTCATACTTCTGTATTGTACCGGATCATGTTATTATATTTCACTGCATGCATGAATTAACATCTGTGTCCAGTCTCCATTGCAGTTCACACACATTAGAACATGTGCATTATGAATCATTCACAGTGTGAATCCAGGCTCACTGGTGACTTATCATGCCATGTCAGCCAGATGCAGGGGAATCTTTTTTGGTCAATTACCGGTATACTGTATTTGTGGTGGTTAGAAGGTTAGTAACCAGCCAATTCCTTTCACTAAGCATCTTGCCTTGACGAAAATGTCACTGCCTTACTGACAATCTCCCATTGGCTTGCCATGCCATCCTGGATACATGTGCTCTAAGGAGAATGAATCTTTGCTTTTTGATCAGTGGGTTATATGTATTTTTAGATAAGAATTTCCATGTGGTTATTGCAGTGTATCCTGTATTGTTGATTGCCTCGTGCATAAGGCTTTTTAGCCTACACATGATTGCTGCTTGTTGAAATAAATAACTTTTAATTACTTTAAAATTCTTCACAATTTTCTATGTATGCTAATATAACCTGAACCTAGTCAGGATGGAGCTTGGTACATTGGGAATGTGTTAGTCTTACTTTGTTCAATGTGGACTTCAGGGTTAAAGCACAGATAAATGTATTAACATACACCTGAAGTGAGAAGGATATGGAGGCTGCTATATTTATTTCCTTTTAAGCAATACCAGTTGCCTGGCAGTCCTGCTGATCTTTATTGGCATCAGTAGTGTCTAAATCACGCTCCTGAAAAAAGCATGCAGCTAATCCAGTTAGACTTTAGTCAGAGCACCTGATCTGCATGCTTGGTCTATGGCTATAAGTATTAGAGGCAAGTGATCAGCAGGACAGCCAGGGAATTTAACGACTAGCAAACGCCGATAGGCGGCGGCTGGTCGTTTGTGGGTTTCCATGTCAGTTCACGGGCGACCGGCCGTTCCATGTCAGTTCACGGTGGGTGTCTCCGTGAACAGCCTGCGAGCATCCGATCGCGGCTTGCAGGCTAAATGTAAACATGCGGGGAAGAAATCCCCTGTGTTTACATCATACCGCGCTGCTGCACAGCAGTGCCGTAAAGGAGATCGGCGATCCCCGGCCTCTGATTAACCTCCGTCCTGTACCGCCCACAGCGAGAGGGAGAAGGAGGGCGGAAATCACTGCGGAGGGGGCTTTGAGGAGGCCCCCCGCCACACGCAGATAGCCGGCGGCGATCAGACCCCCCAGCAGGACATCCCCCTAGTGGGGGAAAAAAGGGGGGGGAGTCTGGTCGCTCTGGCTGCAATGTGATCTGTGCTGTGGGCTGGAGAGCCCACGCAGCACAGATCACCAGAAAATTGCCCGGACCTTAGGTGGTTAAAAGATAATAAATATGTCAGCCTCTATATCATCCTCACTTCAAGTGTGCTTTAAAAATTAAAAAGAAAAAAAAAAACTCTGAATGCAGATATATGTATTAAAAATATAAACAAAATCCCCTTAATGCATTATTCATATCTGAATGGATTAAATATTACTGAGGATTTTTAATTGGTATTCATGTTGCTACAGATTCCTATAGAATTAATTGCGCAGTGAAGTGTTTTCTCTTTTCTCATGTCTGTTTGCTCTTTTTCAGCAGCTAATACCTAAGACCTCTACATTGCTTGCCTTTAACTTGCTAAGAGCCATACAGTTTGACTTAGATGGATAATGTCAAGGATGCTAACATTACAGCGTTGATTAATTTTTGTTGCTATGATAGCGAACGGTAGGTGGCAATATATTATCACAGATTGCCATTATCATGCATATTGTAGCATGCAAAGTTGCGAGGCAAAAATGTTCATATTCTTAATCTGCTGATTTCTCCTCTTATTCTCTCCTTACAACAAGACATAAATTTATGCAGTGTCTCTTCATGCAGCTAAGGTGAGAATCTTCAAGGAGTCACCTAGTAAAGCTGTAAGTGGTGTCAAGTTCTATCTCTTCTCACTAACGATGTGCTAGTGAATCAGAATTCTCAGCATTTATTGGCCACCTGAACATATGCTGCACATTATTTCAGATCCCTCTGCTTTTCAGAGCTGGCCTAATGTATAGTGAGACAGAAGGTAATATTGGATACTCTTTCTCTTTCGTGTAATAAATACCGTAAATGCATTTGATGGCTTTGTATTTTGCAAAGATGATCTTCTGTCTGTGTCTGAATATCTTCATGTTAATCTGCACTTGGAAATATGTTTCCAGGCAAACAGTGTGAGCCTTGGCAAGGGTGGCATGGCAACTTGGAAAGTTTGGAAATTATGTAAATCAAGATTATTGTAACTACTCACTAGAGATGAGTGCAGTTTATCAGTTCAGTGTGTGTTGATAATGATTTACTTTTATAAGCAGAAGGAATGTTTGGAAAGAAAGAAGAACAGAATACAGATGCTATTTTCTTCCCCACAACAACAACAACAGTGTAGATGAATGCACAAATTGTGAGACTATGAACAGCAATTATAAAAAAAGAAAAAACACAGCCATCTTCTCTTCCCAGCAAAAGTATTACAGAAGAGTCCTGGTTATCTGGGACTCTTCCAACCGGTATTCTCAAGCAACTGGCAGGGCACGAGGGGAGCCATGTGGGCATGCCTCTCTAATTATTCAGAGCAGCGCCCAGCGGAAACTACTTACAAAAGCTTCTGGCACCAGTCCTCTTCATTCCTGCAGCTGCCTGCTGCTCTGCTACATCCTCGTACAGCTCTCAATGTGTCACCTGACCTGCATCGGGTCATGTGACACATCAGGAACCTTAAAGGACACCTGTCACCAAAATCTTAACATTTAAAATACATGTAAACATATGCAGATAAGAAGTACATTTCTTCCAAGGTAAAATGAGCCATAAATTACTTTTCTCCTATGTTGCTGTCACTTACAGTAAGTATAGAAATCTGACATTACCGACAGATTTTGGACTAGCCCATCTTCTCATAGGGGGGTTCTCAGGGTTTTCTTTATTTTTTAAAGCACTTATTGAATGGCAGTTGCTCCCTCCAACTGCCAAAATAGTGTGCAGCGAACAGGGAGGCTGGCCAGCATCTTTTATATAAATCTTTTTCAGGGAATACTAAAGGCCATGCTGAGAATCCCCTATGGAGAGATGGACTAGACCAAAACCTGTCGGTAAAGTCAGATTTCTATTACCTACTGTAAGTGACAGCAACATAGTAGAGAAGTAATTTATGGCTCATTTTACTCTGGGAGAAATGTACTTTTTTTTGCTACACTTCCTCTTTAAAGAGCACATTGCTGCAGAGAAGCTGGGAGCTGCAGGAGGTGAAGAGGACTGGCGCCTGGAGCTTTTGTGAGTAGTCTCTGATGAATTGCTTTGTATTTTATCTACAGGGGGAGTTTAGTGTTAATTTTAGGTTCTCAAGCAACCAGAAAACACACATATCTAGTATAGGGCAATCCCCAACTGTACCAGATACCTGGACTGTATATTATAACTGGTGTCTCTTTCCCTTCTTGTGCTGTGTTGTGCTACACTTTATGATGTATTACAATGTAAAAGTATCTTTACGACTCTTTTATATTCCTCAAACTATAAGGGGAATGTGACTAGAGGAACAAAAAGAAAAGCCATTAGACATGTTTAAATGAAATGAAAATGTGTAAGAAAAAAAGTTCCAAAAAAGGAAATGTATAAAATACATTATAAAATGCAAAGTCTAAATCCTTCATTCAACACTTAGGAACGATGATTTCCAAGGGGGAATAAATATATTTTAAACAGGGGGAAGTCAAATTCAGTAGACTATATAATACGTAGGTGCCAAATATATTTAACACTTTTGCAGACTGGCAACATCAACTTATTTTAAATAAGTGTCACAGGGTTAAGGATTAGGCACCACACAGTTAAGGGTTAGGCCTACAGGGCTGAACGGATTAGGCATTGGCGGAGGAGAGGTAGGGTTAAGGGTTAGGCTTAGGTAGAGGGAAGGTTAAGTTTTAGACATTAGTAGAGGGAGGGTTCTGTGTGAGAGTAGGGCTAGGTAAATATTACCGATATTTTACTATGGTAATTCCGTAGTAGAACATTGGTAATTTTACCGACTTTTACTAGTGGTAAGATTTGGCACCCTTTTTTCCAGGCATCTTTATTACATATACACTCATTATTATTATTATTATTATTTAGTATTTATATAGCGCCGACATATTACGCAGCGCTGTACAGTATATATATATATCTTGTCTCTAACTGTCCCTCAAAGGAGCTCACAATCTAATCCCTACCATTGCCATATGTCTATATTATGTAGTGTATGTATTGTAGTCTAGGGACAATTTTTATTTTTTTTTATTTTTGCTGTAACTAAAGGGTAGCAGCTCCTGCAACCACAGAAGGGCTCAGAGGGGGGGGGGGGGGGGGGGCAACTAACCATCCTTTCCAACAATAAAGGGCTCCATCCTCCAGATCAGGTGTTTGGGGCTACACTTGCATGATAAGCCCCAGGCTGTGAGGTTCACCAAGGGTAGGCAAGGGAGAGGGTGTAAAAATTTGGGGCCCCATGAAAGTTTTGTAGGGGGGGGGGGGGTCTCATGATTTATAGTTATGCCCGTGAACAGCACTAACTTATTGTGACAATTCACACACTAAGGAAATGAAAAACTCCCTTATAAATAGTCTGTGTGAATAAGTTGAACACAGTAAGCTGTGTATGTTATTTTTCACTTTTTTCTTAAAAGTTTTTTCTTAACCAAAAACTGAGACCCGTTTATAATGTCACAATAACAACATAAGTTAAAGCGGATCCGAGATGAAAAAACTAACTATAACAAGTAACTTGTCTATATATCTTATCTAAAGTTTAGATAGTTTACGCAGTAAATCTAGCTGCAAACCGCTTTAAAAGAATATGATTATTTCTTCCTGTGATACAATGACAGCAGCCATGTTGTTTGTAAACATTACACAGAGGCAGGCTTATCTGCATCTTGAGCAAAAAAACCTAATCCCCTCTCCTCCTTCCTCCTCCCCTCTGCCTCTGAAATCTCTGGCTAGTAATATCTCCCCCTCCTTCTGCCCAGACTGAGCTCTCATGAGCCCTTGCTACTGCCAAGGCTCTCTGAAAACCTGTGGGCGTGGCTTGTTTAGTTTATAGGGAATTAGAGTATTAAAACAAAAACCAAAAAGTATTTGGAATGAGGAATGCCCTATAAACAAAAGGAAAGGAACACAATTATGCCAATGAGTAAAAGTTCATCTCGGATCCACTTTAAGTAATGTAGCACGATAAGGCTAGACCAAGCAATGCTGCTGCTGCTGAGCACTAAAAATAGTGTATGGCAATACTGTGCAAACAAACAGGTTGCTTCATGTCTTGTCTGATATGTGGTGGTAGCTGAAAGCATAGTAAAATGAGCTCCAGAACACAAAGCAATGATTATAATAATGATGATGAATAGTTAAAGATAATTCAGAGTTATACTATGTAGACAAGTAGTAGTGTTGCTGAATGTCTGGTGAAGTATGCTGCAACTGAGAGTATAGTAGAATAAGCCCCACCACACATCTATTCTGCTCAATATGAGTGGTTTACAATACAGCTATATACTACCACTACTAGCTTCTAACTGCCACAAACCCAAACTCACTTCACATTAACAACAACAGCAGAATAGGAGTGTTAATGCTTCCAGTGAATAAGTTAGGTTTTAGCTCTCTGCTAAGCAGAGCCGGATCATCCACAAGGCAAATCTAGGCAGTTGCCTAAGGCCTAGATAGAGTTTTGGGAAATTGGGGAAGGCTAGCCCCCACCAAATCTTATTAAAGAAGAGGCAGGTAATCATCAGCAGTGGGCAAAAACTGCTATCTTGCCTATGGCTCCATTTCCTCTTAAAGTGGACCTGAACTCAGAACTTCCTCTCTGCTCTAGAAGATACGCAACTGCATTATAACCTTTAAAGAAAAACATTTCTTTGTTACAGCTGATACAAATCATACAGTAAATCAGCAGTGTTTCTACTTCCTGCTTTGATGGAAGCAGACATATTGTTAACATCCTGTGCTTTCAAATTAGCTTATCTGCCATGGCAGTCAGCTGACACAGGGGAGAGATCACATTACAACTTGTGATTAGACACAGATGAGGGGGAATTAGACAGGCTAAACTACATACAGACTACTACATACTGGGTGCATTTTTCTATGTTTTCCTTCTGTCCCGTGCAAGAGTTCAGGTCCACTTTAATCCTTTTCTGCTGCTAAGGTGTTTACAACTGAGGTTTCTGGACAGTCATATGACAACAGAACTCCAAACAGAGTACATAGCATACTGTTGCCGAGGTTGCAAAGAAAATAATTTGAGCTTATGGTCAGTCTTTGAAATTTTTAGTTTGATATAGACAGAAATGGAAATATAATATTTAATAGTATTAAATTACAAAAAAAAGTGTGAAACACCAATTGATATGTATTGCAATTTTTCAATAAAAGGGAATTTCTCTTCAAAATAACAGTTCAGCTCAAAAATTGCTGCGTATTTAATTGTTCTCAGCTTCCGAGTGCAGCTTTGAGCATTATTTTCCTCTAGGTAATCATGCTTGTAGAAAGAAAGAATGCTAACTCCTTCCTCGATGTTAGGAGCCCTATTAAGGAAATGCAAACATATTCAGTGTGGTTGCCATGACAAAACACTGCAGGCTACAAGCAAAAGCATTGGATGGGTTCCACAGGTGGCGGCCAATGCTATTAACTGCCATTCCCTTGGTCATCATCCTTGTCAAAATATTATATAACACTGATGTGAAAGCATCTGTGAAATGAGTGTTTAAAAAAATATTGCTGCTGTTATCATTTTAAACCAAAATCAAAGTGAAAAATGTGTCTACTTCTAGGCCCTGCTTACAGTAATCAGATGTGTTGCAGGCATACATGTAAAAAGTGCTCCTGGAAAAAAGGTGCCAGATGTAGCCAATAAATATGATTTTGGTTATAAAGTAACACCAGATATAGCCGATAAATGTGATTTTGTTTATAAAAGGGCTCCGGAGGTAGCTAATAAATGTGATTTTGTTTATAAAAGGGCTCCGGAGGTAGCTAATAAATGTGATTTTGTTTATAAAAGGGCTCCGGAGGTAGCTAATAAATATGATTTTGTTTATAAAAGGGTGCTGGATGTAGCCGATAAACGGATTTCGTTTATAAAAGGGCGCCGGATATTGCCGATAAATTTTACTTTGGTTATAAAAGGGCACGGATATAGCAGATAAATATGATTTTGTTTATAAAAGGGTGTCGGATGTAGCCAATATTGTTTATAAAAGGGCGCTGGATATAGCCCATAAACGTTATTTTGTGTCTAAAAGGAGGCAACATGGTGTTGCCTAATCTTAACTCCCTATGGTGGTGCCTATCCTCAACCCCCCATAGTGATGCCTAACCTTGTAGCCGCATTTTATTTTAAAGATATAAACAGTATTCAGTGAGATTGTTGTAGCTGCAATTTTTGAAAGATATAACCGGTATTTTCCGTGATCTATATAAACTGCATGCTTGTTTAAGGTGTGTGATTCAAATACTACAGGACTGCCAGGTAACTAATGGAAGCCTTTATATACCTCACTTCAGACTCCCTTTAACCACTGCACCTCACATGCTATTTTACCCCTCCTGCCAAGGGTCATTTTGGTCAGTTTGGCTCTTTTTTAACAATTGTTTTATTTTGGTAGTTATGGGGACAGAGTGGTTTAATGACTATATGTTTTTTTTTCAAATGTATTTTTATGTAATTTTATTTTATGTGTACTAGATGGCGCAATCCTGTGTCCACAGGAAGTGTTTGTGTTTTTTTTACTGTACTTTTTACATTCATACTATTGAATGAACATGACTCCTGATTGGAGCCATGCTCATTGGTTCACAGGCACTTTGATTGGTTTCAGGTGCACATGTTCCCATTTACCAATCCCTGCTGAGTAAGGGTACATACACACATCAGACTAAAATGAAAGATCACAGACCAATCTTACCACCCTTCATGTAGTATGAGAGCCATACTCTACACAGTCTTTTCTATGGGGCTGAACTCCCATCAGATAGAAATCTTTGCAAGATGCTGCACACACAGATGCTGTACAGACACAAAAGATCAGTATCTGCAAAAGATCTGTTCCTGCCAAAAATCCATTCCTGCAAATTGCAATGATAGTCTATGAGATCTGCAGATCATCATACACACATGATTTAACTGACATTCATCTGCAGATCAGATCCACCAGGATGGATTTTCAGATCTGCAGATCTGCAGATGAATGTCAGTTAAATCATGTGTGTATGATGATCTGCAGATCTCATAGACTATCATTGCAATTTGCAGGAATGGATTTTTGGCAGGAACAGATCTTTTGCAGATACTGATCTTTTGTGTCTGTACAGCATCTGTGTGTGCAGCAGCCTGCAGAGATTTTTTCCTGATGTGGAGTTCAGCTCCATAGAAAAGACTGAGTAGAGTATGGCTCTTATACTACATGAAGGGTGGTAAGATTGGTCTGTGATCTTTCATTTTCCAAAGACTATGGTCTGATGTCTGTATGTGGCCTAAGTCCTGCCATGTAGGAGCAGCAGGAGCGCGCACACCCTCCGTTGATTGATGACAGGACATACCGGTACTTCCTGATTGTGGTAGTGTGTGCTTCACTTAGGAAGCCAAAGAGACAATAACCTGTTAAAGCGGACCCAAACCAAACATTTTTTTTTAATTCAAAATATGGTGCAACTAAAAATATTTAGTTGCACCATTCTGACACATACAAAGATAAATAAACACTCCTTCAAGCCTATGAGCATTTCAGTGCATGCTTTTCACATTTCTCTTTTCATAACTCGGGTTATACTGGTGGCAGCCATAGGCAATTCCTCCTTTGCCGGACACCACTTACTCCACCAGTTTGCCGAATTCTGTCCCAGCAATATGAAAGGAAGGGAGGGGTTCCTCCAATAAATGTAAAATATTTTATATTTGTCATCATGCAGCTGAAAAAAGGCTATTATTTATTATTATAATTTAGAAAATAGATTTTATTTCTGAAATCTTGTATTTTTAATTTGGATCCTCATATACACATCCAGTTTGCATTAACAGGTTATTGTCTCTTTGGCTGTCTAAGTGAAGTTTCTGTTTCAGTACAGGTTGTTGGCATTTAGAGGGCTAGATTACATGTTAAAATGCATCCCTTTTCACTTTTTACCATGAACTTTTAACCAGCTATGCTGAAATAGAAAATTGAGGTGAACGATAATTTTAGTCAAATGTCAAATCACCTAGAAACCCAGAGAGAACAATGGAGAGAAACTCAAACATTTATAGTGAAAGTACTATCTATGTGTACAGTGTCTCAAATATTGAAAATTCTCAAAATCCTTACTGGAGCTACTTAAATATGAGTCCACTGGTTACTGGACCACTGAAGACTATCTGCATTCTATTTGGTCACAAACAGTAAGAATACAATTCAGTCATCTTATGTAACCTCCAGTGCTCCATCATTTTACACCACCCCAAATAGGGATACTCCATTTTTTCTTCTTTACTGCTACTGTACTATAGTTTTATTGTTCTTTGTACTTTTTGGATGTATCCTATATAAATAAACTCTTGTGTCCCTGTGTCCTCCCTTTGCCATGCTCCGTACTTCCATGTTGGATAACGATTCGCCCTGTGCATGCGGGGCATGCGGCCGTGAGCAGGTGTGCTGGGCCGTGGATGTGGGTGCATGTACAGCTTCAGTCCAACGCATGCACAGGATGGCTGAAACAGAGGCTGAGAGGCACTGTTTTCTAGCACCCATTAAGTAACAGGCTTCATGACTAGTTTTGTAGTAAAAATAAAATGGAAAGAAAACCTTGTCTGTTTAATCTCATGTTTCATCATTGATACTTTTCTCCATATTTCCATGATTTCCCTTCTTACATGAGATGCATTGTTGTATTGTCTTCTGGGCCACACAACATCACAGTAAATGAAACCAGTCCTCTTGCTTCCCACTTATTTTTGTATTTTTAAACAGTGCTCAACCGTAAAAGTAAAGCAACAGTAAGAAGTGCAGCCAAATAGCCAAATGGTCAATTAAACCAAGCAACTGATACTGAGGTGACGTAAGTATTTTCATACATTTTCTTTGTCTGATATTGTTTTGTGCTTTACCCTTGACCATAACTTCACATTGAAGAAATGTCAGTGAGAGACTGCAGTAGTGTCATCATTAGTCTTTTTTCATTGAGTATCTTCATTCCAGGGAGGCTGTTATGCATTAGAAACATTCATCTGCAATAAAGTCTGAAAATGTCCCAGATATGTCAAAGCGCTTTTGAGAAAGAATTACAGTGCCATACCTACAATTCACTGGATGAAACAACCTAAGCAGGCAGGTTTTATTTTATCATATTTGTTGCAGCAGCTCCAAGCTATACCTTAAATGCTAGTTATTATTCCTCTGCAGTCATTGGCCAGCCATGATATCCTTTCTGAATACGTTCTGCTGAATTATCATATGAATAAATTAAATATGAATAATTAAAAACCAATACTTTTTTAGGATCTTAGCAGTTTCACTTTTGCAAAGTTAGAGTTTAATTTTCTTGCTGGGGAAATGCTGGTTTATTGTTTAAAAGGATCTGTCATTTTTGAATTTATAAATCCAATTGATTAATCAGCTTTAAGCAAGTTGGGAAATCTTCTAATATGCAGTGCCTTAGTTTGCCAGACTTGATAAATTCAAAGGTATGAACTTCTTTCTAAAAATGGCATTTCTCTACTTCATCATCAGTCTTTTATTTAATATATGAAGCTTCCTAAAATATCTGCTTTTCTTAGGCTACAAAGCTCCTGCTATTCCGAATCTCTCAACAAACTCTACATTTTGGGACATATATAAAACAGCCAATTCTGTTTTACAGGGAGTGCAAAATTATTAGGCAAATGAGTATTTTGACCACATCATCCTCTTTATGCATGTTGTCTTACTCCAAGCTGCATAGGCTCAAAAGCCTACTACCAATTAAGCATATTAGGTGATGTGCATCTCTGTAATGAGCAGGGGTGTGGTCTAATGACATCAACACCCTATATCAGGTGTGCATAATTATTGGGCAACTTCCTTTCCTTTGGCAAAATGGATCAAAAGAAGGAGTTGACAGGCTCAGAAAAGTCAAAAATAGTGAGGTATCTTACAGAGGGATGCAGCACTCTTAAAATTGCAAAGCTTCTGAAGCGTGATCATCGAACAATCAAGTGTTTCATTTAAAATAGTCAACAGGGTCACAAGAAGCGTGTGGAAAAACCAAGGCGCAAAATAACTGCCCATGAACTGAGAAAAGTCAAGCGTGCAGCTGCCAAGATGCCACTTGCCACCAGTTTGGCCATATTTCAGAGCTGCAACATCACTGGAGTGCCCAAAAGCACAAAGTGTGCAATACTCAGAGACATGGCCAAGGTAAGAAAGGCTGAAAGACGACCACCACTGATCAAGACACACAAGCTGAAATGTCAAGACTGGACCAAGAAATGTCTCAAGACTAATTTTTCTAAGGTTTTATGGACTGATGAAATGAGAAGGAGTCTTGATGGGCCAGATGGATGGGCCCGTGGCTGGATTGGTAAAGGGCAGAGAGCTCCAGTCCGACTCAGACGCCAGCAAGGTGGAGGTGGAGTACTGGTTTGGGCTGGTATCATCAAAGATGAGCTTGTGGGGCCTTTTCGGGTTGAGGATGGAGTCAAGCTCAACTCCCAGTCCTACTGCCAGTTTCTGGAAGACACCTTCTTCAAGCAGTGGTACAGGAAGTAGTCTGCATCCTTCAAGAAAAACATGATTTTCATGCAGGACAATGCTCCATCACACGTGTCCAAGTACTCCACAGCGTGGCTGGCAAGAAAGGGTATAAAAGAAGAAAAACTAATGACATGGCCTCCTTGTTCACCAGATCTGAACCCCTTTGAGAACCTGTGGTCCATCATAAAATGTGAAATTTACAAGGAGGGAAAACAGTACACCTCTCTGAACAGTGTCTGGGAGGCTGTGGTTGCTGCTGCACGCAATGTTGATAGTGAACAGATCAAAACACTGACAGAATCCATGGATGGCAGGCTTTTGAGTGTCCTTGTAAAGAAAGGTGGCTATATTGGTCACTGATTTGTTTTTGTTTTGTTTTTGAATGTCAGAAATGTATATTTGTGAATGTTGAGATGTTATATTGGTTTCACTGGTAAAAATAAATAATTGATATGGGTATATATTTGTTTTTTGTTAAGTTGCCTAATAATTATGCACAGTAATAGTCACCTGCACACACAGATATCCCCCTAAGATAGTTAAAACTAAAAACAAACTAAAAACTACTTTCAAAAATATTCAGCTTTGATATTGAGTTTTTTGGGTTCATTGAGAACATGGTGGTTGTTCAATAATAAAATTATTCCTCAAAAATACAACTTGCCTAATAATTCTGCACTCCCTGTATTTAATGATTTTTTTTTAACCTACAGAAGGTCTTTTTCACGTGGGAGGTTAAACTGCATACTTGGACAGTTCAGCCTCCTGTCCGGCATCCACCGAGCACCTTCTTCTGGCTGCAATTTACTGCCACCGAATAGCAACATTTGTAACCCACATGTGTCAATGGTTGTGCGGCACTTGAGGTGCCATTACCCAACCACAAAAACCACATCATCATGTCACATCTAAATGCGGTTGTGCTTAAACATGACTCAGTGGGGTGGTCACTAGGGATGGCACTGCTTAGAACTCATGGAGAAGCATGTGATCAGTTTGATCAGCTGATAGATTTATAAGGTTCTGATTTGCTTTGATGACTTCCTGGTTTAATACATGATCATGACCATCAATCAGAACCTTACAAATCTATCAGCTGATTAAACTGATCATATGCTTGTCCGTGAATTCTCCTAAGCATTGCCATCCCTAGTGGTCACCTCTCCACTGCCTGTGCTAAGCTCTAGCAAGTGCCCAGCTGATGCATAGCTGCAGCTGATAGACAGTGAGTTCAGGACTTAGTACTATGATTTGCTAATGGTATAGAACACAGGAAAGCAATGGAGAGTGTATGCTATCCAGCAAACCCGGACTGGAGTATTTTAAGAATTGTCTGCTACTCTGGGGCAAAAGTTTGCAACTCTCTTCTGTGTCATATCAGATCATTGTGATCTGATATGTATCTGATGGTATGCCGACATCAAATCAACAAATATTGATTCATTGGAATATCTTTAAATGAAAATTAAAAAAAACAGTACGCAATTAAAATGTGAAAGAACCAACAAGTTTTGGACTAGTCCATTTTCTCATGGGGATTCTCTGGGTTTTCTTTGTTTTCTAAAGCATTTCCTGAATAACAGTTGCTAAGTCTAACTTCCAAAACAGTAAAATACCAGCCAGCCTCCTTACTCACTTGCACTCTATTTTGGCAGTTAAACTTAGCAGAAATGCTGCTGAAAAAAAAAAAAGCACTACGTATCCCAATGAGGAGATGGACTAGTCCAAAACTTGTCAATATAGATCACTTAGGTGTGACAAGTAGTGATAATGTTTTTGGCCATTAAATGAGAGGAGCGCTGAAATGTGAACATTGCTTAGATTCATAAGGTGACAACAACCCTAAGGGCTGAAGTGGTTAAAGCAGCGCTATCTGCAACTTTCTTTTCAGCTGGAAAAAAATGCTACAGGTAGACAAAATAACATTCTGTGCAGTTATTAGAATACAGAAAATAGTGTGTAGCATTAGGGCCTGATTCAATTACAAAACTTTGCCAGTGATAAGTACAAGTGAGGGTTAAAATTGTGCAATTTTCCAGTTGCATGAATAATCAACACAGCATTGCTCATCTCATCCAGCAGTGAAAGAGCTCGTTTGGATGTTGTTTTCCCTAATTACATTAGTGGTATGAGATGTGAGGTGGCAATGCTTAATGGAAAAATGAGGGCAGATAAGCAAAAAATGTATCACCTGTTTTATCCAGGTAGAAAGACATGTCATTCATCAAGGAATGGTGCTTTTGCAAACATATATGTAGATTATACAGACACTACAGATTGGAAGGTATTTTTTTTCTTTATAAAGTTTTAAATCTTAAAGATTTATTTTAAATTGGTGGGAAGGTAAAAAAAAGAACCCCTTTTAACTACTAACCTGGAATAAGATGAACATCTATGAGTCTCCTTATTAAAGGGGGCTCCCAGATTCCACTATTAGCTCCAAGGACTTACAGCTTCATATGTGGGATAGTTTCCCCACTTCTTCTGCATCAAGGTGGTGATGAGAAGAACTATGTCCTAGACATGGTCAATGGCTTTGCAAGAAAGGGAAATATATTTGAATGCCCCGCAGATGGGTTTTGTTCATGCGGCAGAGCCCCGCGCTCAGCTCAGCATGTGGTAAAGGGCTAAAAAGACTTGGGAGGAATCTTTTTATTAAACCTACTGAAAAAAAAAGAGGTGAGAAGTGATATGTGATAATGAAGGCAGTCACTGAGATAGTGGGTCTCGAACGAGCCGGCTCTTTAAAGGGAGCCGAGCGGCCGAGCCAGAAGAGCCGATGCTTTCTAAAGAAATTCCCATTACTAGACTGAGTATGACTGAGAGCAAATTGCGGAGCAGAGGGGCGAGGGACGGAGTTAGTGAAGTCATACTGGGCTACTGTGGGAGCAGTAAGATTTATACGCTGCTGCGCTGTGGTGGAGAATGACGTAGCAGGACAGGAGCAGTACCAACAGAGTCAGAGCTGCACAATCTACCTGCGACAGACGCAGTGCAGAGTGCAGACTACAGACAGGCCAGGAATCAGTGCAGAGAGCAACACAGACACAAACAGGGAGCAGTGCAGACTGCAGACAGACCAGGGATCAGAGCAGAGAGCGACACAGAAAGGGAGCAGCAGTGCAGACTGGAGCAGCAGTGCAGACTACAGACAGGCCAGGGATCAGCGCAGAGAGCAACCCAGACACAAACAGGGAGCAGTGCAGACTGCAGACAGGCCAGGGATCAGAGCAGAGAGCGACACAGACACAGACAGGGAGCAGTGCAGACTGCAGACAGACAGGCCAGGGATCAGAGCAGAGAGCGGAGCAGTATATCAGGAAAAATGCTGAAGCGTAAGAGCAACGTGCCCCGCAGATGGGTTTTGTTCATGTGGCAGAGCCCCACGCTCAGCATGTGGTAAAGGGCTAAAAAGACTTGGGAGGAATCTTTTTATTAAATATACTGAAAAAAAAAAACAGGTGAGAAGTGATATGTGGTAATGAAGGCAGTCACTGAGATAGTGGGTCGCGAACGAGCCGCCTCTTTAAAGGAAGCCGAGCGGCTGAGCCAGAAGAGCCGATGCTTTCTAAAGAGCCGGAATTCCCATCACTAGACTGAGTCTGACTGAGAGCAAATTGCAGAGCAGAGGGGCATCGGCGAGGGGCGGAGTTAGTGAAGTCACGCTGGGCTGCTGTGGGAGCAGTAGGATTTATACCCTGCTGCGCTGTGGTGGAGGATGACGTAGCAGGACAGGAGCAGTACCAACAGAGTCAGAGCTGCACAATCTATCTGTGACACAGACGCAGTGCAGAGTGCAGACTACAGACAGGCCAGGGATCAGCGCAGAGAGCAACACAGACACAAACAGGGAGCAGTGCAGACTGCAGACAGACAGGCCAGGGATCAGAGCAGAGAGCGGAGCAGTATAGCAGGAAAAATGCTGAAGCGTAAGTGCAACTTCAGCGATGAACTGCAAAGAAAATTTCCCACATACCGTCCCGGTCGGGACAAGTGGGAGGCGGAGTGCACCGTGTGCAAACCCGGTACATATGTCTCGGTATCCAATAAAGGTGCTGGGGATCTGAAAGCCCACATGGACACCGAGAAACATAAAAAAGCTGTGCGAGGTGAGAGTTCATCTGCAAAGTTGACAGAGTTTTGTGTCAGACCAGGAAAAACCGAGGATGATGTAAATGCAGCAGAAGGCGCAATGGCTTTTCATACAGTCAAACATCACAACAGTTACAGGTCCATGGATTGCACCAGTACTTTGCTTAAAAAGGCATTTCCTGACTCTGACATTGCAAAAAGGTTTAGTAGTCCTCGCACCAAGACCGAAGCAGCGGCGGCTCCAGCTTCAGATTTTTGGGGGGGCTCGAAAGGGGCACAATGGCTGGCAGGTGGGGCTCACAGGGAGCGGAGCTTAAAAGTGGGAGGGGTTTATTACGACTTTTTTTCCCCATCATAGCACTAAAAGATTTTGCAAAGTACTGCAGATGATGTCACTGCTATATAATTACATAATAATAATAATATGGTAGGGCATTAGACTATGACTATGGTAGGATTAGATTGTGAGCTCCTCTGAGGGCAGTCAGTGGCATGACTATGCACTCTGTAAAGTGCTGCAGAAGATATAACTGCTATATACATACATAATAATAATAATAATATGGTTGGACATTAGACTATGACTATGGTAGGACTAGAAGAAGCGCAGAAGCGCAATCTAGGAGACGTGCAGACATGCCCATGCATGTACAATAAGCTGCGACTAAAGCACTAGTCGCAGATCTTTCAGATGGCCAATTACACAAGCAAAGGGACCAGTAGGACGCAGAGGGTCCTGACTGATTATCGGGGGCAGGAATAAACACCAGCCATCTCTGTGTAAAATTGCAGACCCCAAGCTCTGCCGTTCTCTGAGAGATGACATACAAATCTTTCTCAGGAACTAGCTGGGCTGGGAGGCTGAAATTCGGCACATAAGTGGCTCAGGGGATACTATCCCCAACCTCAGAATTTGGGGTCCTTAGGAGGCATGGTCGTGGAGATCTTTACGCTTAGAGGTTCAGAGCTAGGGGAAAGTGGTCAGAAAGAGCCAGCAGAAATAGTAAAACAGCATCGTACTACAGTGAGAGCAGCTCCAGCAGGGGGAGGATCAGATATCCTCCAGAGCAGAGCTGGAACAGCCCTGTGAAATGTGTAATAAGCTTCAGGAGTGGAGTGAGAGTAAATCTGTGTATACACGTATCTATGAGTAGCTATATCTAATAAGTCAGGGGACGCAGGCAGCACAGTAACTTACATGCTCCTTCAGCAGCTAAGCTAATTCAACTTCACTCGGCTTTCTGTCTCTTAAATGGCACCACCTAGTGGGCGTGAGAAGCTCAAATCCCTCCACTGGAGAGTGAGGGAGGAGGTAACCAGAGCTGTGGTGCGAACATAGAAAAACAGCCCGCACCAGGCTGACGGAGCCTACCGATAACTACGTTTTTGATTGATGTACAATGCAAAATGCGCTCTAGATACGTGTCTGAAGGCGGGGGGGGGGGGGGGGCTTTCAGAGGGGCTGACTACATGTCTGCTGGAGCTTGAGCCCCAGTAAGCCCCAGTGTAGCGCCGCCACTGGACCGAAGCCATTGTCAATGGTGCTATAGCTCCCCACTCTGTTGAAATCACTCATGAAGCACTCAAAGAAATCCAGTACTGTGGTGTTTCCACAGATGGGAGTAACCACAGAGCAGTGAAAATATTCCCAGTCATAATCCAGTATTTTGACTGGAAGAAGGGTGGCGTGCAAACAAAATTGATTGAAGTTTACTGGAGACAACAGCAACACAAATTTTGGAGGAATTCGACGTGATGAAGCTGGAAAAATGTGTTTGCAAATTTGAAGAGTTTGCTGCAAAACAAGACTCTGATCGGTGTGGGTTGCCCAGCACACATATTGAATAATTGTGCACACCATGGGGCAGGCACAATAGAAATTGACATTGAGAATATCATATTCAAAATCTACCAGTACTTCCACATTTACACTGTGTGCACTGAGAGCCTGAAGGAGTATTGTGATTTTGTTGAGATTGATTACAGAAGGATGCTCTCTCACAGCAAGACAAGGTGGCTGTCATTGTTTCCAAGCATTGAGAGGATGTTACAGATGTTTCCAGCTTTAAAGGCATATTTTCTGTCTCCGCAAAAGCCACCCATTGCACTCAAGAGTTGTTGTTTTTTTTTAATGATTTTGCTGAAATCTACCTTTGTCACATGCGCACACTCATGTCTGTGCTCCACAACCACATTCAAGAAATAGAACAGGAGAACATGTCCATTATGGAAGTGAAGAAGATATTAAACAATATACATACCATTCTTCTTCAATGCAAGATCAACAACTTCATGTCCCTTAAAGTTAAGGGACTACTGGCACAGACATGCAAAGATGGACTTGATAAAGGCTGTGACCAGTTCTGTGCAGATGTGCATGGCATGTACAGTGCATGTCTGGAGTATCTGGAGAAGTGGATGACTCCCATGGAAGAGTTCTCAATATTCAGGTGGATGGATCTGAGTGAGCCACCAAACTGGAATGATGTGGAGGCATGCATCAGAGAAGGGGGTGGCAGTTGATGATAAGTGTTTTGACCAGGTCACCAATCTGAGGAAATTCACAGAAACGAGCAACCATGATGAGGAGTTCAGTGGCCTGCAGGTACACCAGAAGTGGACCAAATATTTTGAAAAGGCAAAAAGCATTGCATGTTACTCAGAGCTACTGACAATTGTACAGTTTGTCTTTGCACTTCCCTCTCACAATGCAAATGTTGAGAGGATTTTTTCACTAATGCAAAGCCAGTGGACCAAGGAGAGGAACCAGCTCTCCGTAGAGTCACTAAAGGGGATTCTACTATTTCAGTACAACTTCAAAGACGTGTCTTGCAAAGACTTTCATACTTATTTGTTAAGCCATCGAAAACTGCTAGGAAAGATCAGCTCTTCAGCAAAATATGGATGGGCTGACAAGGAGGATGAAGAAGAGAAGCAGGATGAAGAAGAAAACTAAAGATGAAAAGTCTAGATTCTTGTTGTTTAACATGGCCGGAGGAGACCGACAGACCTGGTACGCATTGTTGTTGCCGATCGTCCACTTTTGTGGAAATCAAAATATGGTGACCCTAGTTTAGCTTTAACCTTGCTGAGTCTGTTTCTCAGCTTTACACTTCCAAGTGATGTTGAATGAAAGGCCATTAACAACACATATATACATGTGTTCTCTAAGCTCATTTAAAGACTCAAAACAACAGATTTTTAAAGAACAGCGACATTTGAGCACATTGCTTTACTACTCATTTCTCCCACTGGAAGCCCCTCCTCCCCTCCTCATAGAAACAGACAGAAAAAAACAGAGAATAGCAGAAAAAAACATCTGTACAGCTTTTAGGCCATGAACTGGCACTAGAGGGAACAGGACTTGATCCCTTCAGCCAACAACCATTCTGAATCTGTATGCCTCTTTAACATCTGGAAACTCCTGCCACAGTTTATTACTTTTTTAAAGTGATCATTTTAGCAAACAGTTGGGTCATTTCAGAATTTCAGAACATAGTGATGGCTTGCAACATCTTAATGAATTTGCTATTACATAGTCATACACTTGCACACCCTTGATTAAAAAAAAAAAAATAAGAATTCACCAGGTTTGTTGGATCATGGCTCCTCATCAAGTATTGGTGATTTAGGTAATTAGGCTTTGTACATAGCATCAGACTAGTTTAAGTACTTTAAAAAAATGTTCATGCAAACAGTTATCTAGTAAAGGATTTTCATAATAGTGCTGTTGTGAATAATAAACGGCTGCTTTCAGAAAGGATCAGTCACATTGCTAACTGGACTATAAATGTGTGTGTCTGAACCAGTCATTGCCCTGTACGTGGGAACTGTCTGTTCAATAAGCAGTTTCATCACTCTTTGTTATTCCTTCCTATTTTGAGTAAAGGAAAATTACAATTGCTATTAAATGCAAATTTGTTTACATTTAAACTAAATTTAAATAAAAAAAATAGAAACTCTAAAACAAACATTTCAAGGACTGCATGTCAGCAATCTATACTAATTTTATTCAGAAACATTTTCTAAACAATTGATAACATATTTAAAAAGACTGTTAAAATTAACATTTCCTCTTTTATGTCTAATATTAAAATTCCTGATCTTGTGCTTATCTCCACTTTTTCAATTGAAAAACCAGCATGAGTAATTAAAAACATCTGACTGGGGGTGGGATGTGTACAAAACAATTCAAGAAAAGTATGTCACTGAAACCTAGCAAATAAAATAATTAGAACATCATTTGTATGAAGTTTGTTTTTGCTTGAATATTAATAAATGGAGACCTGAGTGCATAGCAGTTTTTAGGTCCGGTTTACAACGGGTAACGTAGACAATTTTGGTAATAATACTGCCTTTCATAGAAAATCAGGTACGTTGTAACAGCAGCTTGTATGGTAATGTGAACTGCTAAGGAGTCCCTTGGATACATGAGAGCTTTGGGTTTATATGTGAACTATATAATGTAGATAAAATCAGCACCACAATTCCAGAAACACATTTTGGTTTTATTAACCCATTAGCAGATTCAATAGAGTTATCTTGTTTGAGATGAGTGCACTGCTTTTGACTTCAGTTGACAGAACTAATTGTGCTAATTGTGCGTTATAAGACTTTATATAACGCAGCTCCACAACGACCCACTGTGAACGTAGCCTCAATGTCTTTCTGCAGAGCAGAGGATACAGAAACTGAAAGCAGAAGTCCTCTATAATTGTTTCACAATGCTCCCTAGTGACAAGTGGTCATAAATGCACATTACAGCAGTACACATGTAACATACAGTATAAGACATAAATTGCTAAAATAGATTAGCCAATTTTCACAAAATTGTCACATTTTCGCACAAATGAGAAAATTCATGAAAATATATGAGCATGAGAAACTATTGTCCACCAAATGCATTGAAGTCTGTGGGAATGAAAAAACACATTTTTTTCAGACAAAAAAGCACATCATACAAAAATTACTTTAGACAAAATTTTGAGCTCAACCCTATTAGAAAGTTGCAATGTGAGAAGTTAACTGGAGTGGTGGGAAACAAGATGTCTGAATCAGTAAGGCCATGAAAAATGCAGAGGTTAACCGGTTCTGGACCAGCGTAGTTGAGATTTATGCCCTGTTTATGTCCACCTAAGCCTGCCAGGGTGTAGATTTCAACTTGTGCATTCCGTACGCCCGCCATTCCCATCATCATCATCACTGATACTTCAACGCTGCAGCCGGCGCGCACTGCTGTGGAGACAGAGACACTGGCATAGGGTATGACAGGAATGTACAACCACGACGATCGGGTGCACTCAAGAATACAGAAAACTGACTATCTTGACTGATGATCAAGTGGTGTATTATGTATTGTGTATCTAGGCACAGGTGTTTCTCACAATATTGTCAGAACTGACAAAATTAGCTGCCAGTCTGCCAGGCAGCTGAAATTGTTGGCAGCCTCCATATCACTCTCATTTCAGGCTCACTTTAAGTTGACAATTCAGATGTATAAAATAATATTTGCTTTTATTTGTAACCTGCAGAGCTAGCACCAATATTTGTGATTACTCCATAGATTGGGTAGGCATATTCAATATAATATACAGCACTCCCTGAGAATCCCACAAGCTATTATGTCCTTTCAAACCTGCCTGAGGTACAGAGTAATGACTGCTTCCTTGCTCATTACACTCCTCCAATCTTGTATTGCACTCCTATTGCTCCTCACAATCAAGCCAGTGGCATATCTGTAGGTAGCATGTTAATGTGAATTCCCTATGTGAATATTTCAGTTCAGAAATAACCTTTGCCATGGAAATGCAATAAATTACTTTGACATATGTGCTACCCTTTTTGCCATTGTTGGAAAACTATAAACGTTCATAATCTGCACATTTTCTTTCTTTTTATGGTGTATCCAACTTATGTGCATTATATTTTACTTTTCTGTAAAATATTTAATCCAAATTGGCCTTATGATTTGAATACGGAAAAGCAGACATCTCCCTTTTAGATCTTTTCCTATTTATGGTACTCATCTACTATAATAAATAGGAATGGACAATAAATCAACAATCTGTAAGTTTTCCACTAAACGATGGCAAAAGCTTTTCTAATTACTGACTTTATTTAATTGTTTCACAGACTAGGGTAACTGCAGGGTTTTAATTATTTCATTAAAGCGGACCCAAACCAAACATTTTTTTTAATTAAAAATATTTAGTTGCACCATTTTGACACATACAAAGATAAATAAACACTCCTTCAAACCTATGATCATTTCAGTGCATGCTTTTCAACCTTCTCTTTTCATAACTAGGGTTATACTGGGGGCAGCCATTAGCAATTCCTCCATTGCCAGACACCATTTACTCCTCCAGTTTGCCGGATTTTGTCCCGGCAATTTTGAAAGGAAGGGAGGGGTTCCTCCAATAAATGTAAAATAATTATATATTTGTCATCATGCAGCTGAAAAAAGGCTGCTGTTTATTATTATAATTTAGAAAATAGATTTTATTTTTGAAATCTTGTATTTTTAATTTGGGTCCACTTTAACTTATAACATAAGCTATTTATACAGCATTTTACAGATACAGTTAATCATTTGCATAGTTACATAGTTACATAGGTATTTTGGTTGAAAAAAGACATACGTCCATCGAGTTCAACCAGTACAAAGTACAACTCCAGCCCGTCCCCCACATACCCCTGTTGATCCAGAGTAGGGCAAAAAAAACCCCACAAGGCATGGTCCAATTAGCCCCAAAAGGGAAAAATTCCTTCCTGACTCCAGATGGCAATCAGATAAAATCCCTGGATCAACATCATTAGGCATAACCTAGTAATTGTAGCCATGGATGTCTTTTAACGCAAGGAAAGCATCGAAGCCCCCTTTAAATGCAGGTATAGAGTTTGCCATAACGACTTCCTGTGGCAATGCATTCCACATCTTAATCACTCTTACTGTAAAGAACCCTTTCCTAAATAAATGGCTAAAACGTTTTTCCTCCATGCGCAGATCATGTCCTCTAGTCCTTTGAGAAGGCCTAGGGACAAAAAGCTCATCCGCCAAGCTATTATATTGCCCTCTGATGTATTTATACATGTTAATTAGATCTCCTCTAAGGCGTCTTTTCTCTAGACTAAATAAACCCAGTTTATCTAACCTTTCTTGGTAAGCGAGACCTTCCATCCCACGTATCAATTTTGTAGCTCGTCTCTGCACCTGCTCTAAAACTGCAATATCTTTTTTGTAATGTGGTGCCCAGAACTGAATTCCATATTCCAGATGTGGCCTTACTAGAGAGTTAAACAGGGGCAATATTATGCTAGCATCTCGAGTTTTTATTTCCCTTTTAATGCATCCCAAAATTTTGTTCGCTTTAGCTGCAGCGGCTTAGCATTGAGTACGATTATTTAACTTGTTGTCGATGAGTACTCCTAAGTCCTTCTCCAAGTTTGATGTCCCCAACTGTATCCCATTTATTTTGTATGGTGCTAGACCATTGGTACGACCAAAATGCATGACTTTACATTTGTCAACATTGAACTTCATCTGCCATGTATGTGCCCATATAGCCATCCTATCCAGATCCTGTTGCAATATGACACTATCTTCCTGAGAGTTGATGATTCTGCACAATTTTGTATCATCTGCAAAAATAGCAACATTGCTCACTACTGCATCTACTAGGTCATTAATAAATAAATTGAAGAGCACTGGCCCCAGTACAGACCCCTGTGGGACCCCACTGCTAACAGTCTCCCATTTTGAGAACGATCCATTGACCACAACTCTTTGTTTTCTGTCCATTAGCCAGTTCCCTATCCATGCATCACTCACTGTTCCTCAAAAGGATCCAATATCTAACATTCTTACCACAGGCTAGGGTCATATAATGTACCCGTTTGTTTCTGGTTGTGTGTGTTGAGAAGGGGGGGAGGGGACAGAGACCCATACAAACCAAGGGGGAATATGCAAACTCTACACCCACTGGGGTCTTTGTACTTGTAAACTCAGTTAGTTACACCCCAGGCAGTAGTGGGACACCTCTGAGGTGCTCATTCCTTACTTACTCCGGCGAGAATGTTGAGAAAATATGCTTAAGGATCATACACACACTAGGTTGATGTCACTTGATGGGGATTGGCACCTGTTCCGTCAGATGACATCACTGGGCTGAGGCTGTACAGAGGTGTATTCAACCTGCAGCCTACAGTCAGCCTACAGTTTGATGATGTGTACTGTACTGTTGCGATGTGGGGTGTGGAGGACTAAATGAGTAGCACATATGTGGAAGTAGGAGGGGCGAACAGCTAGACCAAAGCTATCAGGCGAGCAGAGAGACCAAAGCTATCGGCCGTTCCTTGGTTAAGTAAATCACCTGGCGGTTTGCTTGCGTCGGTGGTCAGAGGATGGTGTGCACATTGCCAGATTAATGGCAGAGGCAATTGTTATTGACTGCCTTAGCCAAATTGAACCTGCCTGTGTACAGGCCTTAAG